>NC_134882.1:53588499-53645999 GCF_041734735.1 Babylonia areolata | reverse complement strand
CACTGACAGCACACTAAAACAGGCAGTGAAGTGACGTCACACTGACAGCACACTGAAACAGACAGTAAAGTGACGTCACACTGACAGCACACTAAAACAGGCAGTGAAGTCACGTCACGTCACACTGACAGCACACTATTTTCACTCGCTGCATGTGCACAAGTCAGTGAGCAGAACACGGTGGATTTCTCTCCAAGAAGCCAGAATAACGGGAGGGGAGTTAGGTAACTGGAACGATCGTTGATTCCAGTGAACCAAAAGTAATCTATAGCCCCCCTCTGCAAAATGAAATACCATGTACTTTTTTCTACTTCTGATGTTTACACCCGTGCGTGTGTGCGTATATGAGTTTCCCCGCCACTCTTTTTTTTATTTTTTTATTTTAAAGATTGGACACTTAAAATCCATCAACACGACAAATTACGCTGAACTTTAAAGAACATATCTAAAACAAGATCAACACAAACCATTCGTTGCACAACACCCATCATAATGACTGCTACACAACACAAAGCAACACAAAGCACACGAGCCAATCGGTGAAATCAATCAAAGCACAAACAGTGACAACCTCAATCACAGCCACACACATCGGGTGTCGAAGGAACGTGACTGCATCATGCCAACAGTCAGTAACGTGCAAGGTGGAGATGTTCAAAAGTGCTGAACGAAAACAGTAGGCCAACTGCGTCAGACCACTTTGATTGGACGTTTTAATTCAAACGGCAACTTTATCCTCGTTGAAGAAAAGGACTGCTATTTTAGGCGGACTGGCTGTCTGTCAGCTTCCCACGCGGCTTTAACCCTTTCACCGCCAGTCAGTTTCGAGTACAAAATTCCTTTGTTATATAAACACAGAAAAGACAGTGGCTACGAATAACTGGGGATTCCCCATGCGATGTATAGAAAATATGGCCTATCCTACCACCTAACATTAAGAGCAGTAGGTTCATGGATAACAGACCAATGAATGGTCACCTTCCAGTGACATGGGTCCTCTACCACGCCTGTGCATAAATGCGAGCTTGGCGGTGAAAGGGTTAAGATCAGATATGTCACTGTCACACACGGCGTGAGGATCACATGTGATCAGATGAATCAGATTAAATGACATTACAGATGAATATCAAGCAGGTTTTAAAAGACATTATTTTCCTCTTGACCATATGTTTACTTTGTTGGCAGCCGTGCAGAAACAGTTTGCAAATATACGCAAGTTATATGTAGCTTCTATAGACTTTGAAAAGGCATTCGATTCTGTTTCAAGAAAACTTATATGGCCAATTCTTAGAAATTCGGGATAAGAAGGAAACTATATCGATGTTTTGAAAATATGTGGTATGGTCACATCTCCCGATCATCTGGTCTTGCCAAAACGTTCCTGCAAGGCACCGTACAAGGAGGCAGAAGGAGAGGACGGCAGAAGAAGAGATGGGAAGACAACATCCGGGGGTGGACAGGCTTGACGCTCGGTGACGCCCTGAGGAAATCAGAAAACCGTGAAGAGTGGAGAGGGGTGGTGGCCAGGTCAGCAGCGGTGCCCCAACGGTCTGAACCCAGACTACGGGAGAGGTGAAGGTGAAGGTGATGAAAATGTTAAGGCTAAAGTTAGATGTAGTGCTAGAATGAGTGATTTCGTAAGATGTACAAGAGGTGATGCATATAGTTCTATTTTGTTTTCACTGTTAATGAATGAACTAGGGTTAGAAATTATTGGAAATGGTAGACACGGGGCACGATTTGATTTGATCGAATTCTTTATTTCGCTGTTTGCACACAACATTGTCTTACTATCCGAAACAGCAGTAGACTTGCAAAATCAGTTAAATCACTCGTATTCAGCAGCGTGTAGACTTGAGAGTAAATATGGAACATTCAAACATTATAGTTTTTTTTCGCAAAGGTGGATATCTAGCAGCTAGCGAAAGATGGATGTATGGTAGTTTACAGGTTTCAGTTGTTAATGCATATAAATATATTGGAATATGTTTTTCTACAAAACTTAGTTTTTGAATCACGTGTCACGATCTTTTAATCAGAGCAAAAGGTAGTGTTTGGGGTATTTTGTCACTGTTGCATAAGTTTGATGCACAAGAACAACCAATTGCCTACTATGGTGCTGAAATATGGGGACTTGAAGCAGGGTATGAAATAAAAAAGATTTGATATTCGTTGGTTTGCTATGGAGAGGCTTTTGCATGTCGATAGAAAGGCTCCAAATTATATTGTATAATTATACGGGAAGATACCCCATATATTTGAATGCATATGATGTTAGTTAAAAGTAGTCCAAATGGATTATCATAGGTTGCCTGCCCAAGCATATAGAGTGTTGTACAATCAAGATTCTAGAGGTAAATGTCTTAGTAGCCATGGTTTTTCTTATATATGGGATAAACAGGGTGTTAAACATGAACGAATGTTTTTTTTTAGAATATTTTAAGCAACGAATTACAGACTGTATGTTGTAAGACTGGGACTTTCACGTGCAAACGAGTGATATATTCTCATTGTATAGATTGTTTAAACTGAATAATTTGATTGAAACTTATTTTTCTCTAGATATTTGTAGTATTGTGAGAAGAGCATTAACTAAGTTCAAGTTTGGCGTTTCAGAATTAGCTGTCAAAGATATAAGCAACGGTCAAATGTAGATCATCTTCAGTTGAAGACGCAGTTCATTTTTGTTCCCTTGTCCAGCACTAAATGATTTGAATCAGATATATTCCTACAAAGTACTGCAACAGTCCATCGAATTTTGCGATTGACATTGCTTTCGACAGTGAGGAATTAAAATGTACTAAAGAATATAGCTATTTATATTTATGATTCTTTTGCACGTCTTGTAGCATGAACAAAATAAACTGTAAGGATAAAAGCTTGTATTACCGTACTGGTTGATGGTGATCTTTCACATATGCCCAGACAAGACAATGCATTTCTAGATGAGTGATGTATCTCTCCCCTTCAAATGGGGCTAAGGCCTTTCTGAATAAATATCTGAATCTCCGAGTCTCTAGTAAGTCTCTCTCTCTCTCTCTCTCTCTCTCTCTGGTTGGATACAGAGTGTAGTGTTTGTATTGGTCTCAGCCATACATATCTAACAGTTATATTTTGTTATCGATTTTTATCAGGAATGTGCTTTGTTTGCATTTGTCATGATAGGGGTTGTTGGTCTAAGTCATTAAAATCATTCAATGTTCAGTGTTCAGATTTCAGTGCTCTCTCTCTCTCGCTCGCTCGCTTGCTCGCTCCCCCGACCCAGTGAATCCGGCACGAGTGGTGGCCTATTCCACAGAAGAATCTTGTTCATTTAATTTAGATCGTAAAAAAAAAGTTCTGAGAAAAGATCTGAGAGATGTGATCGACGTCTGAAGGATCTGATCGATTCATTCTGCATGATAAATTGGGGCTGAAGATTTGACAAGCTGCGGACAGCACACGTGTAACTGCTCTCATCACACAGTCTTGTGCTGCGGTCTCTGATCTTGTCAAGTCAAGGAGACGCTTTTCTCGTGATTCCCGAAAACGAACAGAAATATGAAGGAAGACTGCGTCGGAGAGGACAGAAAAAGATATCACTGGCACCGAACATCCGTCTGCTGATGGAGGATCACGTGAAAGAGAAACCACAGAGGGCACTCTTCCCGTAACAGTTCATCTCGATCAGTCAGCCATGTACAACTCACTGCTAACACACGTCTTATTTCAACCTTCTCTCTCAATCAGTCAGCCATGTATAACTCACACTGCTAACACACGTCTTATTTCAACCTTCTCTCTCAATCAGTCAGCCATGTATAACACACTGGTAACACGTCTTATTTCAACCTTCTCTCTCAATCAGTCAGCCATGTATAACTCTCACTGGTAACACGTCTTATTTCAACCTTCTCTCTCCATCAGTCAGCCATGTACAACTCACTGCTAACACACGTCTTATTTCAACCTTCTCTCTCAATCAGTCAGCCATGTATAATACACTGATAACACGTCTTATTTCAACAGTTCATCTCGATCAGTCAGCCATGTACAACTCACACTGGTAATACGTCTTATTTCAACCTTCTCTCTCAATCAGTCAGCCATGTATAATTCGCTGGTAACACACGTCGTATTTCAACCTTCTCTCTCAATCAATCAGCCATCTATAACTCACACTGGTAACACACGTCGTATTTCAACCTTCTCTCTCAATCAGTCAGCCATGTATAACTCACACTGCTAACACACGTCTTATTTCAACCTTCTCTCTCAATCAGTCAGCCATGTATAACTCACACTGGTAACACGTCTTATTTCAACCTTCTCTCTCAATCAGTCAGCCATGTACAACTCACACTGGTAACACGTCTTATTTCAACCTTCTCTCTCAATCAGTCAGCCATGTATAACTCACACTGGTAACACACGTCGTATTTCAACCTTCTCTCTCAATCAGTCAGCCATGTACAACTCACACTGCTAACACACGTCTTATTTCAACCTTCTCTCTCAATCAGTCAGCCATGTATAACTCACACTGCTAACACACGTCTTATTTCAGCCTTCTCTCTCAATCAGTCAGCCATGTACAACTCACACTGCTAACACACGTCTTATTTCAACCTTCTCTCTCAATCAGTCAGCCATGTACAACTCACACTGCTAACACACGTCTTATTTCAGCCTTCTCTCTCAATCAGTCAGCCATGTACAACTCACACTGCTAACACACGTCTTATTTCAACCTTCTCTCTCAATCAGTCAGCCATGTATAACTCACACTGCTAACACACGTCTTATTTCAACCTTCTCTCTCAATCAGTCAGCCATGTATAACTCACACTGCTAACACACGTCTTATTTCAACCTTCTCTCTCAATCAGTCAGCCATGTATAACTCACACTGGTAAGACGTCGTATTTCAACCTTCTCTCTCAATCAATCAGCCATGTATAACTCACACTGGTAAGACGTCTTATTTCAACCTTCTCTCTCAATCAGTCAGCCATGTATAACTCACACTGGTAACACACGTCGTATTTCAACCTTCTCTCTCAATCAATCAGCCATGTATAACTCACACTGGTAACACACGTCGTATTTCAACCTTCTCTCTCAATCAGTCAGCCATGTATAACTCACACTGGTAACACACGTCGTATTTCAACCTTCGTTCCCACACCCTGTGTGCCGAGTCAGACCAGCACCCAACCATTAATGGGAAAGGTCTTGCCGATTGATCCGGTGACTTGGATAGCTGGTTCCCTGGGGGGCAGTCTGCCCCGGACAAACGGGGAAATCGGACAGGCCCAGGAAGCCCTGTGGTAGTAGCCAGTTTCACGTGCACTGGAGTCACGTGGATTTTGTGGTGACCCAGTTGAACATCTGTCTCCTGACCTCTACGTACGAGATGTGTAAACTCGGGATGTCAGTGTCCCAGCTTTTTTCTCCAGTACTTTGTAACAGTTCCACTGGAAGGAGCAGACTTCCCAGATCCATTTATTTGCTTGAATTAAATCTCACGGGGATATATACATGTTTTGTTATCATTTATTTACTTGCTGACGAGAGAGAGAGAGAGAGAGAGAGAGAGAGAGAGAGAGAGAGAGAGAGAGAGAGAGGAGAAAGAGAATGAATGAATGAATGAATCTTTATTTTCCAACGGTGAAGATATTAGCACTTTGGCCGACTTACACATCTGCCGTTGTTCTAAGAGCCACACAGACATATACGCATATAAATGTAGTTATACCTAATACTTAATACATGCATAGTGTACGAGAGAGGGAGAGGGAGAGAGTTTGTGTGTGTGTGTGTGTGTGTGTGTGTGTGTGTGTGTGTGTGTGTGTGTGTGTGTGTGTGTGTGTGTGTGTGTTGCGTTGCTTACTCATTTTTCTTTTTAATCAAACCGAGCTTTCCAAGACGCATTTCATGTTCCGTTAACATTCATTTTATTTCCCTATATGACTTACAGTAATCGGTTTTGCCAGTACACAATGTTCAAAGGAACAGGAACCGATTGATTTTTTCCTCTTCATTGTTTGTAGCGGTGTCGTAATGTTGTCTGTCATGCTTACCTCCTTACTCCATGCTTGTGTTGTTGTAATGTTGTCCGAGTTAAGCCTACTTCCTTAATCCTCGCTTGTGTTGTGAGGATGAAGATGGCAGAGTGGTTAAGACGCTCAGCTGCCAATACAGAGAGTCCGTGAGGGTGTGGGTTCGAATCCCGTTCTCGCCCTTTCTCCAAAGTCTGACTGGAAAGTCTGACTGAGCGTCTAGTGTTTCGGATGACACGATAAACCGAGGTCCCGTGTGCAGCACGCACTTTGACACACTGAAAAAGAACCCATGGCAAGTAAAGTATTGTTCTCTGGCAAACTTGTGTAGAAGAGGCCTGGTTAAGCGCGTTGGGTTATGTTGCTGGTCGGGCATCTGCCCGGCAGATGTGGTGTAACGTGTATGGATCTGTCCGAACGCAGTGACGCCTCCTTGAGAAACTGAAACTGAAACTGCTTGTGTTGTGATGATGACGACTGATCATGTGTGTGTGTGTGTGTGTGTGTGTGTGTGCGTGTGTGTAGGGTCGATGATGGTGCTGTGCCTCTGACACAACAACAACGACGACGACACACACAGCAGCAGCCATGAGAAGGGCTGTCAAACCAACAGGAGAACACCCTGTTACTTTTCCTTGGTTGAGACGAACATAAAACTCACGGAAAATAAAAACAAAAATCGTAGACAAACAAAATAAAAACAGACAAAAAACAACAAAAAAAACAACAAACAAACAAAAAAACAAAAACAAAAAAACGCAGTTAGAAGGAAGGAAACTTTTTTTTTTTCTCAGACGCAGTGTACGGTTGATGTTTTTTCCCATCTTCATCCCTGTTCCTTTTTACCCCCCCCCCCCCCCTCCCTTTTTTTTCTTGTTTATTCCTGGCTGTTCTTGCTGTTTCTGTGTGGAGTGCTGCCAGCCAAAAAACGACTCTGTGGAGACAGGTAAATATGATGATTTCAGTCAGGTAATCTGTGGAGACAGGTAAATATGATGATTTCAGTCAGGTAATCTCCGCCCTCTACAGCAATGGCAGTCAACAAAAAAATGTGGTTTCCATCAGCACAGAGTTTTCCCTCTGTAAGTGCTGTCCCACAGGTTCAATTTTCCTTTTCTGCGAGCGGAAGCTACACTAGTGAAGCAGATGAATTGAGAGGAAAGCGGGGGCAGTGGGGGTTGTGGAAGCTTCAGAAGAGTGACATGAAAAGGGGGCAGTGTCTTCCTGAGTCAAATGAAAAGGGGGTTGTGTCTTTCTGAGTGACATGAAGAGGGGTAGTGTCTTTCTGAAGATTGTCCATGTCTTTCTGAATGACATAAAGAAGGGGTAGTGTCTTTCTGAGTGACCTGAAGAGGGAGTAGTGTCTTTCTGAATGACATGAAGAGGGGTAGTGTCTTTCTGAGTGACATGAAGAGGGGTAGTGTCTTTCTGAGTGACATGAAGAGGGGTAGTGTCTTTCTGAGTGACATGAAGAGGGGTAGTGTCTCTGTCTTTCTGAGTGACATGAAGAGGGGGTAGTGTCTATGTCTTTCTGAGTGACATGAAGAGGGGTAGTGTCTTTCTGAGTGACATGAAGAGGGGTAGTGTCTTTCTGAGTGACATGAAGAGAGGTAGTGTCTTTCTGAGTGACCTGAAGAGGGGGTAGTGTCCATGTCTTTCTGAGTGACATGAAGAGAGGTAGTGTCTTTCTGAGTGACATGAAGAGAGGTAGTGTCTTTCTGAGTGACATGAAGAGGGGTAGTGTCCATGTCTTTCTGAGTGACATGAAGAGAGGTAGTGTCTTTCTGAGTGACATGAAGAGGGGTAGTGTCTCTGTCTTTCTGAGTGACATGAAGAGGGGTAGTGTCCCTGTCTTTCTGAGTGACATGAAGAGGGGTAGTGTCTCTGTCTTTCTGAGTGACATGAAGAGAGGTAGTGTCTATGTCTTTCTGAGTGACATGAAGAGGGGTAGTGTCTTTCTGAGTGACATGAAGAGGGGTAGTGTCTTTCTGAGTGACCTGAAGAGGGGGTTGTGTCTTTCTGAGTGACCTGAAGAGGGGGTAGTGTCCATGTCTTTCTGAGTGACATGAAGAGAGGTAGTGTCTTTCTGAGTGACATGAAGAGGGGTAGTGTCTTTCTGAGTGACCTGAAGAGAGGTAGTGTCTTTCTGAGTGACCTGAAGAGGGGGTAGTGTCTTTCTGAGTGACATGAAGAGAGGTAGTGTCTTTCTGAGTGACATGAAGAGAGGTAGTGTCTTTCTGAGTGAAATGAAGAGGGGTAGTGTCTTTCTGACTGAATGAAGAGGTGGTAGTGTCTTTCTGAGTGACATGAAGAGAGGTAGTGTCTTTCTGAGTGAAATAAAGAGGGGTAGTGTCTTTCTGAGTGACCTGAAGAGGTGGTAGTGTCTTTCTGAGTGACATGAAGAGAGGTAGTGTCTTTCTGAGTGAAATAAAGAGGGGTAGTGTCTTTCTGAGTGACATGAAGAGGTGGTAGTGTCTTTCTGCGTGACATAAAGAGAGGTAGTGTCTTTCTGCGTGACATAAAGAGAGGTAGTGTCTTCCTGAGTCAAATGAAGAGGGGGTAGTGTCTTTCTGAGTGACATGAAGAGGGGTAGTGTCTTTCTGAGTGACATGAAGAGAGGTAGTGTCTTTCTGAGTGACATGAAGAGGAGGTAGTGTCTTTCTGAGTGACATGAAGAGGGGTAGTGTCTTTCTGAGTGACATGAAGAGAGGTAGTGTCTTTCTGAGTGACATGAAGAGGGGGTAGTGTCTTTCTGAGTGACCTGAAGAGGGGGTAGTGTCTTTCTGAGTGACATGAAGAGGAGTAGTGTCTTTCTGAGTGACATGAAGAGGGGTAGTGTCTATGTCTTTCTCAGTTACATGAAGAGGAGGGTAGAGTGTCTATGTTTTTCTGAGTGACATGAAGAGGGGTAGTGTCTATGTCTTTCTGGGTGACATGAAGAGGGGGTAGTGTCCTATGTCTTTCTGAGTGACATGAAGAGGGGGTAGTGTCTTTCTGAGTGACATGAAGAGAGGTAGTGTCTTGTCTTTCTGAGTGACATGAAGAGAGGGTAGTGTCTATGTCTTTCTGAGTGACATGAAGCGAGGGTAGTGTCTTTCTGAGTGACATGAAGAGGGGTAGTGTCTATCTATGTCTTTCTGAGTGACATGAAGATAGGGTAGTGTCTTTCTGAGTGCCATGAAGAGAGGGCAGTGTCTTTCTGAGTGACATGAAGAGGGGGTAGTGTCTTTCTGAGTGACATGAAGAGGGGGTAGTGTCTTTCTGAGTGACATGAAGAGGGGTAGTGTCTTTCTGAGTGACATGAAGAGGGAGTAGTGTCTTTCTGAGTGACATGAAGAGGGGGTACTGTCCATGTGTTTATGACTGACCGTGTATGCACGTGTGCTTGATGGGTTTTTTGTGTGGGTTCGTGCGTGTGTGTGTGTGTGTGTGTGTGTGTGTGTGTGTGTGTGTGTGTGTGTGTGTGTGTGTGTGTGTGTGTGGAACAGAGACAGATAGAGAGAGACAGACTGACGGAGAGACAGGCAGACCAACAAGTGTAGAGGCAGCAGCACGGTGGTCCGCCCATTTGATTTTCATTCCGGAAACGGAAGGTTCTCCCCAACATTTAAACACACTAAACTTCCAGACGTCTAACCTCCTCCCCCTCCACACACACACTCACACCCAGTCACCCTCTGTGTGTGTGTGTGTGTGTGTGTGTGTGTGTGTGTGTGTGTGTGTGTGTGTGTGTGTGTGTGTCTCATTTCTCACTATCGCCTTGTGGAAGCGAAAGGCCACCATTTGAGCGAAACGCGGACTATGATATCAGCGCTTATGGTCAAGTGCATCAGCCAGTGTCAGCGGTGCGACCCAAATGAACGGCGCTCTAAAGGACCATTCGTATGCACAACTGTTGTGGCGGCGAGACCCCGTGCCCTGAAGCGGGGCCAGAAAGGGTAGGGGTGTCGACAGTGCCAGGAACGGGCGAATAAAACTCTGAAAGTCCCGATTAACTGTATCGGATTTTCTGCCAGAAAAGGCGACAGACCTCACTGGACGGAGGAGGGGTGGTGGGGTGGGGTGGGGTGTGCGGACGGAAGGAGGGGTCAGGGGGGGGTCGAGGGTTTTGTCCTGGACAGAGACAGACAGATAAAGACAGAGAGACAGAGACACACAGTGTGAAGGAAGGTGGCAGAAAATTTCAAGTCACTTATCAGCCAATACAGTGTCCGTCAGAGTCTGGCTACCAATCCCGGTCTCACCCTTTCCCCAGAGTGTGGCTGGGAAATTAAACTGAGCGTCTAGTCATTCGGGTCAGAAGATAAACCGAGGTCCCCTGTGCAGTACGCACTTGGCGCACTGAAAATGAACACATGGCAATACAAGTTGTGTGGCAAAATTCATAAGTAATCCACTTATATATATATATATATATATATATATATATATATATATATGTGTGTGTGTGTGTGTGTGTGTGTGTGTGTGTGTGTGTGTGTGTGTGTGTGTGTGTGTGTGTGTGTGTGTGTGTGTGTGTGTGTGTACGCACAGTGTTTGGTTTGCAGAGACCATGTTGCAGAAGACACCGAATTCTACAATCACCAAACAGGCGGATCATAATTTTCAAATCAAACATCGACTTGCATGCAACAGCTCAAACATCATATACATCCTCTTCTGCAGCAAGTGCTACAAAACATGTGGCTGAAACCAAACAAAAAACAAAAACAAAACAAACAAACAAACAAACAAAAAAAAACCCAAAGATAAGTATGTATCAGCATCGATCCAAAATAAACAAAGATACGGGCACGCCGGTCACGAAACATTTCAACTTTCCTCAAGACTGCAGAGAGAACAGTGTTGGGCGGTCGGTCTCCCAACTCTGGCAAGCGATGGCCACAACACCTTGGCCTGAAGGACATGAACAACTCTGGCATGACTGCATCTGAATGTGTCTCTGAGAACACAATCCATGATTTGCTTCATCGGTACCCCATTAAACGTTGAAGTCTGGATCCTCTGCCCACAGGGTGGATGGTGGGCGAGAGACAATGAACAGGGTGGATTCCGTGCGAGAACCAATGAACAGGATGGATTCCGTGCGAGACACAATGAACAGGGTGGATTCCGTGCGAGAGACAATGAACAGGATGGATTCCGTGCGAGAGACAATGAACAGGGTGGATTCCGTGCGAGAGACAATGAACAGGGTGGATTCCGTGCGAGAGACAATGAACAGGGTGGATTCCGTGCGAGAGACAATGAACAGGGTGGATTCCCGGTGAAAGACAATGAACACGGTGGATTGTCGAGAGAGACAATGAATGAGGTGGACTGTGGGTGAGAGAGACAATGAATGGGGTGGATTGTCGAGAGATACAATGAACAGGGTGGATTGTCGAGAGAGACGATGAACAGGGTGGATTGTCGAGAGAGACAATGAACAGGGTGGATTGTCGGAGAGAGACAATGAACAGGGATGAATCGTCGAGAGAGACAATGAACAGGGTGGACTGTGGGTGAGAGAGACAATGAACAGGGTGGATTGTCGAGAGATACCAGGAACAGGGTATATTGCAGGCGAGAAAGACAATGAACAGGGTGGATTGTTGAGAGCGAGACAATGAAAAGGGTGCATTATCGAGAGAGACAATGAACAGGGTGGATTGTGGGCGAGAGAGAGAATGGACAGGGTGGATTGTCGAGAGAGACAATGGACAGGGTGGATTGCGGGCGAGAGAGACAATGGACAGGGTGGATTGTCGAGAGAGACAATGGACAGGGTGGATTGTCGAGAGAGACAATGGACAGGGTGGATTGTCGAGAGAGACAATGGACAGAGTGAATTGCGGGTGAGAGAGACAATGGACAGCGTGAATTGCGGGCGAGAGAGACAATGAACAGGGTTGATTGTCGAGAGAGACAATGAACAGGGTTGATTGTCGAGAGAGACGATGAACAGGGTTGATTGTCGAGAGAGACAATGGACAGGGTGGATTGTCGAGAGAGACGATGAACAGGGTTGATTGTCGAGAGAGACGATGAACAGGGTGGATTGTCGAGAGAGACAATGGACAGGGTGGATTGTCGAGAGAGACAATGAACAGGGTTGATTGTCGAGAGAGACGATGAACAGGGTGGATTGTCGAGAGAGACAATGGACAGGGTGGATTGTCGAGAGACGCAATGAACGGGGTGGATTGTCGAGAGACGCAGTGAACGGGGTGGACTGCGGGCGAGAGAAACAGAATGTAGAAGATGGTCATTCACCGATTGCATTCACCTTGTGTACAGGGGGAGGGACACGTCACGCCATGTGCACAGGGAATCGGAACGCTAGTTTGTTTGTTTGTTTGTTTGTTTTTGTTCCATCAAGGAGATTGTTGCAGTAGGGAAGAGGGCCATATTTGCTTTCAGCAGTTCACACACATAGACTGATCGCTTTAATTGATCACTTCGACCTGGCAAGTTGGCGCTAGAGCCCACAACACTTTTTTTTCTGATTCCTGTAGCCCCGGCTGATGCTGACAGTGGGCTGGGGACCACATCTCTGCTCGCGTGCAGCCCGTGCCAGGAACTGACTAACGTCTGGTAACAGCTCTGGTGATGAAGCTGCATGGCTACAGGACGACAAATGGTAATCGATTAAGCTTGCGTCGATCTCATGACCAAAACAAAGCGGAACAAAGCAAACTTTGCCCAGGTCTTCGCTCAAACCCGGAATCTGGAGGTCTGCCGTCCAATATCACTTGGCACAGAAGGCTTCACGTTCAGCATTCAAGCTGTACTTTAAAGCCAGTTGGGTTGGGGAGTGCGCTAGCTATTGATGTTTTTACTGAAATCACCAGTTTCCATTCCATTATTTTCCTTTCCTTTCCTCTTTCCTTTCACTCGTTCTTCCACCCCTTATTTCATCCGTTTCTTTCTGAAGTATCAAGTAATGCTGTCACTCCAAAATAATGCCTAAAACAGTTCATGTAGCCAGTAGTCACTACTAAAGTCTAAATTCAGTAACGCAACCACTCCAAATAGTGCATGAAACAGTTCACGTAACCAGTAGCCAAAACTAAAGTCTAAATTCAGTAACTCAGCCACTCCAAATAATGCCTATAACACTTCATGCAGCTAGAAGTAACTAATAAAGTCTAAATTCAGAAACACAACCACAGCTAATAATGTCTTAAACAGTTCATGCAGCCAGAAGTCAATAAGAAAGTCTACAGTCAGCAACGCAACCACTCCAAATAGTGCCTAAAACAGTTCATGTAGCCAGCAGTCAGTACCAAAGTCAAAATTCAGTAACGCAACCACTCAACCACTCGAAATAATGCCTGAAACTATTCATGTAGCCAGTAGCCATTACTGAAGACTAAATTCAGGAACGCAGCCACTCCAAATAATGCCCAAAACATTTCTTGAAGCCAGTAGTCACTACTAAAGTCTAACGTTAACGCAGCCACTCTAAATAATGCCTAAATCAGTACATGTAGCCAGTAGTCACTAAGAAAGTCTACAGTCAGCAACGCAACCACTCCAAATAGTGCCTGAAACAGTTCATGTAGCCAGTAGTCACTACTAAAGTCTAAATTCAGTAACGCAACCACTCCAAATGGTGCCTGAAACAGCTGATGCTGTAAAGTCTTCAGTTCCCAGTGTGGCTGTATGGTGACACAGGGACGGTAAATCGGCACACAGGAATGCAGAGCGAAACCTACATACACGTCAGAACAACAGTCATTTATCAAGACACTGAACTGAGTTCACTGTTCTGTACTTCACAGTATCCTATCGTGGGGCATTGAAGTCTCCTCATTACCCATACAATGACATCATGAGGTCTGACAGTGTAAGACTGTATCATTCTGGTGATGACATCATGCAGATAGTGAGAAACTGTATCATTCTGGTGATGACATCATGCAGATAGTGAAAAACTGTATCATTCTGGTGATGACATCATGCAGATAGTGAGAAACTGTATCATATTGGTGATGACATCATGCAGATAGTGAGAAACTGTATCATATTGGTGATGACATCATGCAGATAGTGAGAAACTGTATCATTCTGGTGATGACATCACACAGATAGTCAGAAACTGTATCATTCTGGTGATGACATCACGCAGATTGTCAGAAACAGTACCATTCTGGTGATGACATTATGCAGATAGTGAGAAACTGTATCATTCTGGTGATGACATCATGCAGATAGTGAGAAACTGTATCATTCTGATTATGACATCATGCAGATTCTGAGAAAAAGTATCATTCTGGTGATGATATCATGGAGTCAAACAGTGAGTCACTGTATTATTCTGGTGATCATGCAGTCAGATAGTGTGTGTGTGCGTGTGTGCGTGTGTGCGTGTGTGTGTGCGTGTGTGTGTGCGCGCGCGCGCGTGTGTGTGTGTGTGTGTGTGTGTGTGTCTGTGTGTGTCTGTGTGTCTGTGTGTCTGTGTGTGTGTGTCTGTGTCTGTGTCTGTGTCTGTGTGTTTTTGCTTCATTTGACTAGTTTTGTTCTCATTTCATGGTGTTCCCGATCATGTTATGTATGTTCTATAACGAGCCTGTGATTGCATGAATGAGTTTCCATGTAGATTAAAAAAACAATTTATTCCCAGAATCACAATATTCATTCACTCATTCATTTATTATTCAATTGTTCGCTCATTATTCAATCAGTAATTTCAGGACACCAAAGATTCTATCCATCCATCCTCCCATCCACCCACTGACCCACCCATCCATCCTCCCATCTACCCACCCACCCATCCACCTGTCCTCCCATCCATCCATCCACCAACACCCCAACTGATCCATCCATCCATCCACCAAACCACTCACCCACCCATCCATTCACCAATACATCCACCCAACCACCCATCCACCAATACATCCACCCAACCACCCAGCCATCCATCCACCCAACCACACACCCATCCACTCACCATCCCACACACCCATCCATCCACCCCACCACCCATCCGCCAGTACATCCACCCAACCACCCACCCATTCATCCACCAATACATCCACCTAACCACCCACCCATTCATCCACCAATACATCCACTTAACCACACACCCATTCAACCACCAATACATCCACTTAACCACACACCCATTCAACCACCAGTACATCCACTCAACAACCAGTCCGTCCACCCACCCACCCACCCACCCATGGTACCCCCACCACCCCCAACCCCACCCTTGCACTTACCTTGGTGGTGAGGGTGGCGCTGTGCAGGATGTCCCCGGGCCAAAAGAGCTGCGAGGCCACAGTGACGGCGGTGAGGGACAAGCTGACGTTGCCGCCAGCGTCAAAAGTGGTGTCCAGGTTGTGCTCATCGTGGAAGACGTGCTTGCGGACGGCGTTGTGGATGAGGGCCAGGATGATGGAGAACCCACCGAACCCCAGCAGCATCAGCAGGGCCGTCTCGTGTTTCTCCAGCACTGCCTGCACCCTGCACACATACACACACACATACACCCGTGACGTCAGTAAACCCTGCACACACACCCACCCTGGCGACTTCAGTTAACTCTGCAGACACACACGCACGCACACACACACACACACACACACACACACACACACACACACACACACACACACATATGACGCCAGTTAACCCTGCACACACACACACACACACACACACACACACACACACACACACAGACACAGACACACACACACACACACACACACACACACACACACACACACACACCCATGACGTCAGTAAACCACACTGAACCCTGTACATACACCCTGATGACGTCAGTAAACTCTGCAAACACACAGAGACACACACACACACACACAGACACAGACACAGACACACACACACACACACACACAGACACACACACACACACACACACACACACACACCCATGACGTCAGTAAACTACAGTGAACCCTGTTCACACCTGATGACAGGTGTGTTAAAGGAGGTGAATTGTGTTACAGAGGAGTTCGAAAAACACTGAAACGCAGTGCTGAAAGTGAACGCTAACAACAGTAGGGTTGTGGGAAGTTTTGGAGAACACTGAAGTGACAGTGCTGGCTAATGAATCTGGAACTGGTTCAGGGGTGGTCAAGAGAACGTTGTTGGACAGTGCTGCATAATGACCTGCATGACGTCGTGGTGAAAGGACTGGAGAACACTGGGACAGTAGTGATGGACAATGAAGGCTTCAAAACAGGCCACTGCGGGGATTGACACTGTTGGATAACGTGCGCTACAAAATGGTGAAGGGGAAGAGGTCGTAATTTTTTTTAAAGAAAATAACACGCAATGAAAAAAAGCAAATAAAAGCCCAGCAACATAGCATTGTATGAACCCCGACAACACAGAATAAAGAGACAGCTCTCAATATAAACGGTTAAAGCAAAACCAGACTGCCAGCAAGACATTTTGTTCGAAATAAGCGATTGTTTTGTCAACGGGATCATTATCATCACTGGTATCAATGCATTGTTGACAAAAAACATCACTGGCTTGAATTTGTTCCATCATTTCTTCTGACGTCAACAGCAGCAGCACAACACAATGTAACCATAGCGTGAATCCCAGGTTCAAGACATACGCATGGCGTTTCTGTTCATTTTTCCTTTTACCATTTATTCATTCAATCTTGTTTTACTTTGTTCTTCACTATTCATTGTGTTCATTAGTTCTTTTGTCTACTTCACGACCTCCCTCGTGTTTATCAAATATCCAGTGCTTTATCTGTTGTTTTTTCTGTCCTCTGAAGCTTTCTTTCCGTACCACCTTGGGAAGAATTCGCTTGGTTGTTAATAAAAGCAACCAACACACAGTTGATAGCATTTTTAAAAGCACGAAAAACTTGCAACGATGTTTCATTGTTGATCGTGAAACTCGTGTGAGCTTGACACTCTGGTACAGGGACATGAATAAGGGAGTGAGGGAGAGCAGGGCGGATGGACGGAAGGAAGAAAGCAAGAAAGGAGGGAGAGGAGAAGAAAAACAACAAGCAAAGCAAGAAGAAGAAGAAGAAGACGACAAGGAAGAAGAAAGTAACAGCTGAGAACCCAGCTCCCAGTGGACCTGTTTGCACAGACCCCTCTGGCCGGCCCAGCCTAATTAGGCCGGCGGACACCCCGTCCTCTACAAAATGGATTGGCCCAGAGTTTGTCAAGGCCTGCAACGCTTGGCCGTGCTTCTCTGTCCACTTCTTTCTTTCAAAAAAGAAAAAGAAAAAAAAAAGGAAACAATTTTTTTTAAAGCCGAATCTTGTAGACGTTTCTCCATCGTATCGGCTACGACTATGATGAATGTGCATTCTGTTCATGTTTATGACTGTGCATTCTATTCATGTTTATGACTGTACATGTTGATGTCTGTGCATCATATTCATGTTATGATTGTGCATTATATTCATGTTTATGGCTCTGCATTCTGTTCATGTTAATGACTGTACATTCTGTTCATGTTGATGATTGTGCATTCTATTCATGTTGATGACTGTGCAATCGATTCATGTTTATGACGGTGCATTCTCTTCATGTTTATGACTGCATCCTATTCATATTTGCGATTGTGCATTATATTAATGCTTATGACGGTTCATTCTATTCCTGTTTATGACTCTGCATTCTGTTCACGTTTATGGTTGTGCATTCTATTCATGTTTATGACTGTGAATTCTATTCATGTTTAGGATTGTGCATTCTATTCATCTTCAAGCTTCAGTGTCTATCGAAATGTATTCCATGCGAAACACTCACGTAAAGTATAAAACACTACCGTTTTATTCGTGTGACTGAGCGGTCAGCATTCCATGATGTACCACTCGTTATGTCTATGTGTTACACGATACAGTGCATGGCTATCACATGTCTGTATGATATATGATACAGTGCATAGCTATCACATGTCTGTACGATATATGATACAGTGCATGGCTATCACATGTCTGTATGATATATGATACAGTGCATGGCTATCACATGTCTGTATGATATATGATACAGTGCATGGCTATCACATGTCTGTATGATATATGATACAGTGCATGGCTATCACATGTCTGTATGATATATGATACAGTGCATGACTATCACATGTCTGTGTGTTACATGACACAATGCATGGCTATCCCAGCTTCGAAGGGTGGAAATCGACAGTCTTTGATAAAGAGATTACATAAGTCAGGGAAAGAAAGAAGCGAAGAGGCAGAGAGAGAGAGAGAGAGAGAGAGAGAGAGAGAGACGTGTGTGGCTTTCATTAATACCCATCTGCCTAATGCGTATGAACAATATAGGTCTATCAGTATTAGATGGATTTGTTGGATACACTCCCACATTGTCTGTCATTATAATGACCAGGCAGACAGTGCAGCAAAGAGACGAGAAAAGAATGTACATGTAGTGTACAAGTTTATTGCCTGTTGTCATCTAGGGAACTGAATATACCAGAAACAGATTTTATAAGTGCTTCGAATAAACTCTTAAAACCTCGTTAACGAACTTTTTCAGATTTTGGTAAGATTCGCAGTCCCATTTGCAGTTTAATTTCTAGCACATTACGCATTAACTATTACCCTAATATCAAGAGTAACTGTTTCAGTGATGTTTGAGCTTGAGTATACTTTTTAACTGTGAACTGATGAAGCCCTACCTGCACGAAAGTATGTCATCACATCACATTGAAATTCCTTTTTTTTTAATTACTTTTTACATTCATCATCGGTTGTTTCTGATATTAATATAACTACTTCTTCTCAACGAGGCCCATTAAATACATTTAGCTGTATTTCTCTATATTTCAAACGTTCGCTGCCGTCCATCCATCCTGTGTCCCCCAACTCCCCAACAGTGACGCCTCCTTGAGTGACTGAACTGGACTTAATTGAACTGATTATGTGGAATTTGATTATATGCTTTTCTCTTGACAAATATGACCTTGCAAAGGAGACCAAAAAAAAAAAAAAGCAAAAACAAAAACAAAGACAAAACACACACACACACACACACACACACACACACACACACACACACACACACACACACACACACACACAAATCCAATCCCCAAATCTTCTCCATTCAAGCCATCATCCTTTCACCATGTTTCCCCCAACTCTCCATTCCCCCCCTCCCCCCTTTCACCATGTTTCCCCCAACTCTCCATTCCCCACCTCCCCCCTTTCACCCTGTTTCCCCCAACTCGCCATTCCCCTCCTCCCCCCTTTCACCCTGTTTCCTCCAACTCGCCATTCCCCCCCCTCCCCCCTTTCACCCTGTTTCCCCCAACTCGCCATTCCCCCCCTCCCCCCCTTTCAGCATGTTTCCCCCAACTCGCCATTCCCCACCTCCCCCCTTTCACCATGTTTCCCCCAACTCGCCATTCAACCCCCCCCCCTTTCACCCTGTTTCCCCCAACTCGCCATTCCCCCCCTCCCCCTCCCTCCCCCTCCTTTCAACCTGTTTCCCCCAACACGCCATTCCCCCCCCTCCCCCTTTCACCCTGTTTCCCCCAACTCGCCATTCCCCTCCTCCCCCCTTTCACCCTGTTTCCCCCAACTCGCCATTCCCCTCCTCCCCCCTTTCACCCTGTTTCCCCCAACTCGCCATTCCCCTCCTCCCCCCTTTCACCCTGTTTCCTCCAACTCGCCATTCCCCCCCTCCCCCCTTTCCCCCTGTTTCCCCCAACTCTCCATTCCCCTCCTCCCTCCTTTCACCCTGTTTCCCCCAACTCTCCATTCAACCCCTCCCCCCTTTCACCCCGTTTCCCCCAACTCGCCATTCCCCTCCTCCCCCCTTTCACCCTGTTTCCCCAACTCGCCATTCAACCCCCCCCCCTCCCCCTCCTTTCACCCCGTTTCCCCCAACTCGCCATTCCCCTCCTCCCCCCTTTCACCCTGTTTCCCCCAACTCGCCATTCAACCCCCCCCCCTCCCCCTTTCACCATGTTTCCCCCAACTCGCCATTCCCCCCCTCCCCCCCTTTCACCCTGTTTCCCCCAACTCGCCATTCCCCCCCTCCCCCCTTTCAGCATGTTTCCCCCAACTCGCCATTCCCCACCTCCCCCCTTTCACCCTGTTTCCCCAACTCGCCATTCAACCCCCCCTCCCCCTCCTTTCACCCTGTTTCCCCCAACTCACCATTCAACACCCCCTCCCCCTCCTTTCACCCTGTTTCCCCCAACTCACCATTCAACACCCCCTCCCCCTCCTTTCACCCTGTTTCCCCCAACTCACCATTCAACCCCCCCTCCCCCTCCTTTCAACCTGTTTCTCCCCCAACTCGCCATTCCTGACCCCTACCTTCTTTCACCCTGCCCCCCCACCCCTCCCCCCAAAAAAACAACAACAAACAAACAAACAAACAACCCCCCCCAAAAAAAACAACATGTGTTGTAATAGTAATAGTAATGTGTTGATTGTAAACAGTGACACTACATAGTAATGTGTTGATTGTAAACAGTGATATTCCATAGTAATGTGTTGATTATAAATAGTGACAGCCGACAATAATGTGTTGATCATAAACACTGACACCCCACAGAAATGTTTTGACTGGAAACAGTGACACCCACCAATGATGTGTTGATTGTAAACAGTGACACCCCACAATAATGTGTTGATTGTGAACATTGATATCCCACAATATTGTGTTGATTGTAAACATTGACACCCCACAGAAATGTGTTGATCATAAACAGTGACACCCCACAATAATGTGTTGATTGTAAACATTGACACCCCACAGTAATGTGTTGATTGTAAACATTGACATCCCACAATAATGTGTTGATTGTAAACATTGACACTCCACAGTAATGTGTTGATCATAAACAGTGACACCCCACAATGTGTTGATTGTAAACATTGACACCCCACAGTAATGTGTTTATTGTAAACATTGACATCCCACAATAATGTGTTGATCATAAACAGTGACACTCCACAATAATGTGTTGATTGTAAACATTGACACCCCACAATAATGTGTTGATCATAAACATTGACACTCCACAATAATGTGTTGATCATAAACAGTGACACCCAACAGAAATGTGTTGATTGTAAACAGTGACACCCACCAATAATGTGTTGATTGTGAACATGGACACCCCACAGTTATGTGTTGATCATAACCAGTGACACCCCACAATGTGTTTATTGTAAACAGTGACACTACATAGTAATGTGTTGATTGTAAACAGTGACATCCCACAATAATGTGTTTATTGTAAACAGTGACACCCCACAGTAATGTGTTGATTGTAAACAGTGACACCCCACAGTAATGTGTTGATTGTAAACAGTGACACCCCACAATAATGTGTTGATTGTAAACAGTGACACCCCACAATATTGCGTTGATTGTATACAGTGACACTCCACAATAATGTGTTGATTGTAAACAGTGACACCCCACAATATTGCGTTGATTGTATACAGTGACACTCCACAATAATGTGTTGATTGTAAACAGTGACACCCCGCAATATTGTGTTTATTGTAAACAGTGACACCCCACAATATTGTGTTTATTGTAAACAGTGACACCCCACAATTTTGCGTTGATTGTAAACAGTGACACTCCACAGTAATGTGTTTATTGTAAACAGTGACACCCCACAATAATATGTTGATTGTGAACATTGATACCCCACAGTAATGTGTTGATCATAAACAGTGACACCCCACAATGTGTTGATTGTAAACATTGATACCCCACAGTAATGTGTTTATTGTAAACATTGACATCCCACAGTAATGTGTTGATTGTAAACAGTGACACCCCACAGTAATGTGTTGATTGTAAACAGTGACACCCCACAGTAATGTGTTGATTGTAAACAGTGACACTACACAGGAATGTGTTGATTGTAAACAGTGACACCCCACAATAATGCGTTGATTGTAATCAGTGTCACCCCACAATAATGCGTTGATTGTAAACAGTGACACCCCACAATAATGCGTTGATTGTAAACAGTGACACCCCACAATAATGCGTTGATTGTAAACAGTGACACCCCACAATAATGCGTTGATTGTAAACAGTGACACCCCACAATATTGCGTTGATTGTATACAGTGACACTCCACAATAATGCGTTGATTATAAACAGTGACACCACACAATATTGTGTTGATTGTAAACAGTGACACCCCACAATAATGTGTTGATTGTATACAGTGACACCCTGCTGACGAAAGTGATGAAATGTGATATGAGGGATGACCACGAGATGTTTATGATAGTGATGAAATGTGACATAGGGAACGATCACAGCTGATGACGATAGTGATGAAAGGTGAAATGAGAGACGACCACAAAATGATTACGATAGTGATGAAATGTTAGATGAGGGACGACCACAGCTGATGACGATCGTAATGAGAGGTGTAACGTACTTTACGGGTAATCAGCAACTTCACCGCCGTTGTTGACTGGAGGAACGAAGAGATTTTTACGAATACCAACAATAGCTTCCGCAACATGCTTCAAGTAATCCGCGTTCAACGCCTGTTCAGTTCAATAAGAGAACATATTTTTCGTGAGTGTAAATACCAATAGCAATATTCCTTTTCCAAAAAGGCAAGGACATAAAAACGACGACTAAAAATCTTCCCCCTCTTGTACACACACTTCCTCAAACATATTTTCCACATATATTTTTATAGCTCATTCATGATTAAACTATTTTTTAGAATGTGTGCAAATGGAGGGAGCAAGAGAGAGAGAGAGAGAGAGATAGTATGTGTGTGTGTGTGTGTGTGTGTGTGTGTGTGTGTGAGGGAGAGAGGGAGAGAAGGGAGAGACAGAGACCTCCCCGCCCAAACCGATTTAATCACAGTGGAGAGAAAAATGGCCAGTATGAAGCCCTAAGAGGGAAATGAGACAGTGTGGTGCCAATTATTGCACCAATCACCAGACAGGCCCGCGGGCCCAGCACCGTGCCTGGTGTGGCTGAATGAAGCTCTGGGTTCCGCGGAGTGGAGGCTTCACACGTGTTTGTCCACAATTATCGCCCCTTCCTCCCGACAGCCGCGGGTCACGTCTTCCCAGCCACAGCCAAATGAGACGCCGTGCGTTCCGCTTCTTACAGCACCGCCTGACAAGGCGGAAAAAGATGTTCCGTAGCCTGGGTGGTGTTGGCTCTGAGCTCTTGCCAGTCATACAGCAGGGATAAGCATTTGTCACTCATACTGTAGTTATCAGAAACTGTCAGTCATACAGTAGTTATCAGAACTTGTCAGTCATCCAGTAGTGATGAACACTTGTCAGTCATACATAATGGTGATTTTACCATACAGTAGATCTGGTAACTTGTCAGTCATGCAGTAATGGTGATTGTACTCATACAGTACATCTGATCACTTGTCAGTCATACAGTAATGGTGACACAGTTAATAATAATAATAATAATAATGGTATTTATGTAGCGCTGAAACTTGTGCATAGACAAATATATGCGCTTTCGCACCAGTCATTCTCACGCACGCATAACTCTAAAACTGGAGAAACTGAAGAAAAGGAAGAGGCAGGGAAGGGAGGCTATTTTGGGAAGAGGTGGGTTTTAAGGCCAGACTTGAAAGAGCTGAGTGTGGAGAATTGACGAAGCGAAAGAGGAAGTTCATTCCAATTGCAAGGTCCAGAGACAGAGAAAGAACGGCGGCCAACAGTCGAGAGTTTGAATCTGGGTATGCGTAAATGGAGTGGATCCGAAGCTGATCGTAGTGAGCGAGTGTACAGGTGAAGGCAGCCACAGAGATAGGAAGGGGCTGATTTGTGAATACATTTGTAGCATAGAGTGCTGATCTTGTACTTTATTCGATGTGAGACAGGGAGCCAGATGAGATGTTGCAAAAGAGGAGTGATGTGCTCAGATCTTTTCTTTCTGAGGACGAGTCGGGCAGCAGAGTTTTGTATGCGCTGAAGGGACTGAATGGATGAAGCAGGCAAACCAGACAATAGAGAGTTACAGTAGTCAAGGCGAGAGAGAATGAGAGAAACGACAAGTCTAGATGTTGCGTCAATGGACAGATATTTCCGGATGGGACTGATGTGCCGCAGTTGACAGTAGCAGGATTGACATGTCTGATTATACAGTGGTTATCAGCAGAACCTTTTATGACGACCTCTGGAAAGATAAAAACCAAGCAGAATATGGCAGGTTTCAAATGGGTGAAAGCACCAGCTTTTATTTGGGTGACAGGACCCACGTTCAAATGGGTGAGAGGACCAGCTTCCAATTGGGTGACAGGACAAGCTTTGAAATGGGTGAGAGGACCAGCTTACAGACGGGTGACAAGACCAGCTTTCAAATGCGTTACAGGACCAGCTCTCAAATGGGTGTGAGGACCAGCTTTCAAATTGGTAAAAGGACCAGGGTGACAGGACCAGCTGTGACATGGATGATAGGACCAACTTTCAAATTGGTGACAGGACCAGCTTTCCAGTGAGTGACAGGACCAGCTTTCCAGTGAGTGACAGGACCAGCTTTCCAGTGAGTGACAGGACCAGCTTTCCAGTGGGTGACAGGACCAGCTTTCCAGTGAGTGACAGGACCAGCTTTCCAGTGAGTGACAGGACCAGCTTTCCAGTGAGTGACAGGACCAGCTTTCCAGTGAGTGACAGGACCAGGGTGACAGGACCAGCTTTCAAATGGGTGACAGGACCAGGGTGACAGGACCAGCTTTCAAATGGGTGACAGGACCAGTTTTCCAGTGGGTGACAGGACCAGCTTTCAAATGGGTGACAGGACCAGGGTGACAGGACCAGCCTTCAAATGGGTGAAAGGACCAGTTTTGAAATGGGTGACAACTGTACCAGGTACGGGAAGGACCACGTCAGTGTACCGGCGGCCATGATGGACTGTCTTGAGGTCACTTCTGTAGCCTGAACATCATCGTAAGAAATCAGTCACTCCCGATAACATTAATATGGAATAATGGAATAAATGTGGAATGAATAATGATTGTAAATGACACACTGCAGAAGGCACCGGTGTTGGGGATTACACCAAGTGATACACGGTATCAACCCCCAAATGACAAACCCCATGTCATTTGTCAGCAAAAAATACCAAAAAAATGGGTGGCGCTATCAGTGTAGCGACGCGCTCTCCCTGGAGAAAGCAGCCCGAATTTCACACAGAGAAAATTAATCTGTTGTGATAAAACAAATGAGAAATACGAAATACGAACCACATGTAAGCTAATACAAATGGAGAAACATTGGGTTTTAAAATAAGACTCACATCTAATAAGAGCCATCCAAAAGTTTCATAAAACACACACAAAAAAGTTTTATTTAACAACCAACGTCTGTTTCGGTTTTTTTTTTTTTTTTTTTTTTTTGGTTGTTGTTGATGTTGTTGTTTTTTGTTTTTGTTTGTTTTGTTTTTTGTTTTTAACTATCTCTGTCTGTAGTTTCTTATGACCCAGCAGTCATCTTTGGTTTTATAACCAAATTCATTTACATTTATATTCACTGACTCTCATACACAACCATGCCAAAACGCACGCGTCGCTCTTATCAACACTTTAGTCCATTCCCCTGACTTTTTATTCCTAACGGGGACATCATGTCAGTTTTTCGGTCCAAAACTGATCTCCCTGTCGTCGGGAATTGAGACTTTCATTGCGATCCCTTTCCACAGTATTGTACTGGAGATTACAGAGAGAGAGAGAGGGGGGGGGGGGGAGGGAGAGAGAGAGAGAGAGAGAGAGTTAGAGGCTGGGAAGACTGAAATATTTTGTCACGAACGTTCCTGGTTTTTCCCTAATATTCATTTTGTGTAAATGAAATCTAGTTCTCATGGTTTAGTTTCCCCGACATAGTGTGAGTACTTACAAGTGTTAGGAAATCACAGACAGATGATATTTCTGTTTTCACAGGTTAGGTTTCCTTTGATGGCGAAGTTCTCTTTCGTTTCTCAGCTGTCATGATTATGTCAGGTATCTATATCAGCTATAATACAGGACACGTAATAAAGACACAGACACACAGACACATAGGACACACACACACACACACACACACACACACACACACACACACACACACACACACACACACACACACACACACACACACACACACACACACACACAGAGTGAAATTCCGCTGTGTCAAACTGAGGAGGAAAAAAAGGAGAAAACATCATAAAAAGCCAGCGTCACCGCCACCAGCAATACATCACCATCATCATCACCATCATCGTCGTTATCATCATCATCACCATCGACAAGATGTCTGCCTGTCCCGAACTGGCCTGGTGAGCCACCAGCAAACCTACAGCAGATGGGGTCATCACCCTTCCTAAATCTTCGTTCAGGAAGTTAACTTCTTTTTCTTCTTCTAATGACGATGATGACGACGACGGCGACGACGACAACAGATGATGATGATGATGACGATGATGATGATGATCGTATTATTATTATTATTATTATTATTGTTCTTGTTGTTCTTGTTATCATTATCATTATCATTATCAGACAGATGGTCAGATAAAACCTCACAAAGCCGCACACTGTTTTCCGCGTGTAATTTCACACTGACGCTGGGTGCACAATGAACCACGTCACAACACACACTGACGCTGGGTGCACAATGAACCACGTCACAACACACACTGACACTGGGTGCACAATGAACCACGTCACAACACACACTGACGCTGGGTGCACAATGAACCACGTCACAACACACACTGACACTGGCTGCACAATGAACCACGTCACAACACACACTGACGCTGGGTGCACAATGAACCACCTCACAACACACACTGACACTGGTTGCACAATGAACCACCTCACAACACACACTGACGCTGGGTGCACAATGAACCACGTCACAACACACACTGACACTGGCTGGACAATGAACCACCTCACAACACACACTGACACTGGCTGCACAATGAACCACGTCACAACACACACTGACACTGGCTGGACAATGAACCACCTCACAACACACACTGACACTGGCTGGACAATGTATCACCTCACAACACACACTGACACTGGCTGCACAATGAACTACGTCACAACACACACTGACACTGGCTGCACAATGAACTACGTCACAACACACACTGACACTGGCTGGACAATGTATCACCTCACAACACACAATGACACTGGCTAGACAATGAACCACTTCACAACACACACTGACACTGGCTGCACAATGAACCACGTCACAACACACACTGACACTGGCTGCACAATGAACCACGTCACAACACAGACTGACACTGGGTGCACAATGAACCACGTCGCAACACACTCTGACACTGGCTGCACAATGAACTACGTCACAACACACACTGACACTGGCTGCACAATGAACCACCTCACAACACACACTGACACTGGGTGCACAATGAACCACGTCACAACACACACTGACACTGGCTGCACAATGAACCACGTCACAACACACACTGACACTGGCTGCACAATGAACCACGTCACAACACACACTGACACTGGCTGGACAATGAACCACGTCACAACACACACTGACACTGGCTGCACAATGAACCACGTCACAACACACACCGACACTGGCTGCACAATGAACCACTTCACAACACACACTGACACTGGCTGGACAATGAACCACGTCACAACACACACTGACACTGGCTGCACAATGAACCACGTCACAACACACACTGACACTGGCTGGACAATGAACCACGTCACAACACAGACTGACACTGGGTGCACAATGAACCACGTCGCAACACACTCTGACACTGGCTGCACAATGAACTACGTCACAACACACACTGACACTGGCTGCACAATGAACCACTTCACAACACACACTGACACTGGGTGCACAATGAACCACGTCACAACACACACTGACACTGGTTGCACAATGAACCACGTCACAACACACACTGACACTGGCTGCACAATGAACCACATCACAACACACACTGACACTGGCTGCACAATGAACCACGTGGCAACACATACTGACACTGGCTGCACAATGAACCAAGTCACAACACAGACTGACACTGGCTGCACAATGAACCAAGTCACAACACACACTGACGCTGGGTGCACAATGAACCACGTCACAACACACACTGACACTGGCTGCACAATGAACCACGTCACAACACACACTGACACTGGCTGGACAATGAACCACGTCACAACACACACTGACACTGGCTGCACAATGAACAACGTCACAACACACACTGACACTGGCTGGACAATGAACCACCTCACAACACACTGACACTGGCTGGACAATGAACCACGTCACAACACACACTGACACTGGCTGCACAATGAACCACTTCACAACACGCACTGACACTGGCTGCACAATGAACCACGTCACAACACACACTGACACACACAGACTATCCAAATGATTGGATTCAAAATACATTAAAAGAATACTCCTACTGGATATCATATCTGAATATTTCGATCAACACTGTCAAACACAACTTTCTAACTATAAATATATATGCAAAAATTGGTATTGCACGCATTAGTGTTGGCACATCTCTCTCTCTCTCTTTCTCTGTCTGTCTGTCTCTGCCTGTCTGTCTCTCCCCCCCCCCTCGCACCCTCTCTGTCTGTCTGTCTCTGTTTCTCTCCCCTCTCTCTCTCTCTCTCTCTGTCTCCCTCTCTGTCTGTCTCTGTCTCTTCCTCTCTCTGTGTGTCTCTCCCCTCTGTGTGTGTGTGTCTCTCCCTCTCTGTCTGTCTGTCTCTGTCTCTCCCTCTCTCTCTCCCCTCTGTGTGTGTGTGTCTCCCTCTCTGTCTGTCTGTCTGTCTGTCTCTGCCCGAAGGGAGCGAAAAAGCAATGTCCGGAAAAGTAACAGTAGGCGCGGCAGGGCAGACAACCCCTAACACTTCCTCCTTCTGCCAGCAGCAGGCCGGAGTTGTCGTCCCATCAGGGCTAATGCTCTCCCCTTATCGGCAGGCGCCACTTGACGTCCGGTATGACGGTTAGCGATGCCCCACCTCCCCACCCCCTCCGTCCCTGCCCTCCCCAGTCTAATGCTTCCTCCAGAAGAGGCCAATTGAAGAAAGATGGGCCTAATAGGATCAAACAGACCCCGCGGAATGGCTACATCTTTCTGACGGAGACCGGGAAGGGGATATGGTGGTGAGGAAGGGAGGGGCGGGGGTAGGGGAGGGGGTGCTTGGGGGTCGGGGGGTTGGGGTGGGGCGGAGCGCGGAGTGAAAAGGATCCTGAAGCAGACGACGAGGCCAGACACAGTGCAGAAATTAATTCACAATATATTGTCCGCCACCAACCAGGCCTTCTGCCCTCTTTCTAATCCAAGCAGAAGTTTGAGCTGCCTCTGTGGAAGCGAGGTTCGCCTGATGCCATCACTGCAGACTGCAAAGCTGCTGACGGGTTTCCATGAAAATTAATGTGGACTCCACTAAAAACTTGATGGGATGCTTTGTTTCCCGACTAGTTGGACGATGAGATTTGTGCGTGATCCAATCGTCACCTACCAACGACGTCATCGTCATCCTTTAGCAACAAATGCGTCATCCTTCAGCAACAAATACGTAATCTTTCACCATCAAATACGTCATCCTTCAGCAATAAATAGTCATCCTTTTTGCAACAGATACGTCATCCTCCAGCAAAAAATAGTCATCCTTCAAATATTGATGGGCACTTCTTAATTGAAAAGCACTTTTTTATTGGTTGAACCTTTTTTTTCAAAGAGATCTCTTTATTGACGGAACGTCTTTATAGACGGGCACTTCCTCAGCAATAAATACGTCATCTTTCACCATCAAATACGTCATCCTTCAGCAACAAACAGTTATTCTTCAGAACAATAGGTCATCCTTCAGCAATAAATAGTTATCCTTCAGCAACAAATATGTCATGCTTCAGCAACAAATATGTCATCCTTCAGCAACAAATGCGTCGTCCTCCAACAACAAATAATCCTTCAGAACAAATAGTCATCCTTCAGCAACAAATACGTCATCCTTCAGCATCAAATACGTTATCTTTCAGCAACAAAGAGTCATCCTTCAGCAACAAATACGTCATCCTTCAGCAACAAATACGTCATCCTTCAGCATCAAATACGTTATCTTTCAGCAACAAAGAGTCATCCTTCAGCAACAAAATAATTGTCATCCTTCAAATAGTCATCCTTCAGCGACAAATACATCATCCTTCAGAAACAGATACGTAATCCTTCAGCAACAAATATTCATCCTCAGCAACAAATACGTCACCCTTCAAATACGTCATCCTTCAGCAACAAATAGTCATCCTTCAAATACGTCATCCTTCAGCAACAAATAGTCATCCTTCAAATACAGCAATAATTACGTCATCCTTCAGCAACAAATACGTAATCTTTCAGCAGCAAATAGTCATCCTTTAGCAATAAATACGTCATCCTTCAGCAACAAATACGTAATCTTTCAGCAACAAATAGTCATCCTTCAGCAACAAATACGAATGTCAAAATATTGATGGGCACTTCTTTATTGAAAAGCACTTCTTTTTTTATTGATTGAAACTTTTGCCTTCTTTTTTTTTCTTTTTTTTTTCAAAAGAGCACCTCTTTATTGACGGAATAGCTTTATAGACGGGCGCTTCCTCAGCAACAATACGTTTTTATCAACAGACACTTCTTTACTGACGGGCACTTTTTCATTGATAAACACTTCTTTATTGTTGGACACTTCTTTATTAATGGCTACTTCTTTCAAAGCGGACATCACTTTAACAACAGCCTCTTCTTTATCGTTGTGCATTAAATTTTCTTCATTGATAAGCACTAATTCATAAACATGAACCATAATATATATATATATATATATATATATATATATATATATATATATATACACACATACAGAGAGAGAGAGAGAGAGAGAGCGGAAGGAGGGCGGACAGAGAGAGGTATTGAGTGTGAGTGAGTGAGTGTGTGTGTGTGTGTGTGTGTGTGTGTGTGTGTGTGTGTGTGTGTGTGCGTGTGTGTGTGTGTGTGTGCGTGCGTGTGTACACGTGAGACGTAAACTATGTATGTATGTGAATGTAACTAAGCTTGTACAACAATCATCCGTTGACAGCTCAATAGATTGCTGTAAATGAGGACACACACACACCGTCTGACCTTTCCTCGTGCAAGGGTAACACACACACACACACACACACACACACACACACACACACACACACACACACACACACACACACACACACATCACACGTCACACGTACAGCCATACATACAAAAATATACTGACTTCTTGCCCAGGTGAACGAGATGTCTATTTCTTGTTCTCTCTCTCTCTCTGTCTCTCTCTCTCTCTCTCTCTCTCTCTCTCTGTGTGTGTGTGTGTGTGTGTGTGTGTGTGTGTGTGTGTGTGTGTGTGTGTGTGTGTGTGTGTGTGTGTGTCTTTCTGTCTGTCTGTCAGTCTCTCTCTCTCTCTCCCCCCTCTCTCTCTCCCTCTCTCTCTCTCCTCACGAAGCAACAAAACATGGTAGCTGAACATAAGGTCAGGGGTCGTAACGTATTCTATAGCACGGAAGCGTTTCTCTTTAGACGGATATCTGCCTTTTCTTTTATGATGTATATTCTGCTCCTAAACACCTTCGACGTATTTCTTCTCTCACTCACAATATTGCAATATTGTCTATCACATCAGCGGATGCCTGTCCGTAGTACGAACTGGTGGCATTAAGGAAGAACTTGTTGCCTGGACTGACGCTGACTGCGTGGACATATTGAAGACAAAAGGCCTCATCTTCCGCGTTGGCCTCATTACTGACTGCCCCGTGTTTTTTTTCTGTGGACAGGGTTACCATTAGGAACATGACACGGAGTCTGCGTCAGACACACAAAGAGGCCCTTTGTGACGTCATTTGTCGGATGTTATGGGATTCCCTATGGGTGTGTTCTGTCTGCAGATAGGCCCTTAAACGGGTTATGATCCATGAGAGAACTGGGCAAAACACGTCGGAAAAGCAGGGCAACTTGGTGTAAAAGCCAAACAACATATCTCTCAGTCTGTCTCTCAAGACAACACTCACAACAGTAGCATGTCCACATGAACTGTCTGACAAAAGGGACATCGAACAGAACGCCCTGAGCAAAGTCATGCAGGGAACTTCTAACCTCAAAATCAGCACAACAACCTGTATTGTATTGTATTGTATTGTATTGTATTGCACTGTACGCTATTGTAGTGTAGTGTAGTGTAGTAGTGTAGTGTATTGCATTGTGTTGTATTGTCATGCGTTGCCTTGTACTGAGTAGAAAGAGTAGTAATAAAGACAGAGTGTCACTGAGCACGGACAGTAGCAGTGAAGACAGACTATAACTGAGCTCAGACAGTAGCAGTGAAGACAGACTATAACTGAGCACAGACAGTAGCAGTGAAGACAGACTATAACTGAGCATGGAGAGTAGCAGTGAAGACAGACTATAACTGAGCACGAACAGTAGCAGTGAAGACAGACTATAACTGAGCACGGACAGTAGCAGTGAAGACAGACTATAACTGAGCACGGACAGTAGCAGTGAAGACAGACTATAACTGAGCACAGACAGTAGCAGTGAAGACAGACTATAACTGAGCACGGACAGTAGCAGTGAAGACAGACTATAACTGAGCTCAGAGAGTAGCAGTGAAGACAGACTATAACTGAGCACGGACAGTAGCAGTGAAGACAGACTATAACTGCGCACGGACAGTAGCAGTGAAGACAGACTATAACTGAGCACGGACAGTAGCAGTGAAGACAGACTATAACTGAGCACGGACAGTAGCAGTGAAGACAGACTATAACTGCGCACGGACAGTAGCAGTGAAGACAGACTATAACTGAGCTCAGAGAGTAGCAGTGAAGACAGACTATAACTGAGCACGGACAGTAGCAGTGAAGACAGACTATAACTGAGCACGGACAGTAGCAGTGAAGACAGACTATAACTGAGCTCAGAGAGTAGCAGTGAAGACAGACTATAACTGAGCACGGACAGTAGCAGTGAAGACAGACTATAACTGAGCACGGACAGTAGCAGTGAAGACAGACTATAACTGAGCACGGACAGTAGCAGTGAAGACAGACTATAACTGAGCACGGACAGTAGCAGTGAAGACAGACTATAACTGAGCACGGACAGTAGCAGTGAAGACAGACTATAACTGAGCACGGACAGTAGCAGTGAAGACAGACTATAACTGAGCACAGACAGTAGCAGTGAAGACAGACTATAACTGAGCACAGACAGTAGCAGTGAAGACAGACTATAACTGAGCACAGACAGTAGCAGTGAAGACAGACTATAACTGAGCACAGAGCAGTGAGACAGACTAACTGAGCCAGACAGTAGCAGTGAAGACAGACTATAACTGAGCATGGAGAGTAGCAGTGAAGACAGACTATAACTGAGCATGGACAGTAGCAGTGAAGACAGACTATAACTGAGCATGGAGAGTAGCAGTGAAGACAGACTATAACTGAGCATGGACAGTAGCAGTGAAGACAGACTATAACTGAGCATGGAGAGTAGCAGTGAAGACAGACTATAACTGAGCACAGACAGTAGCAGTGAAGACAGACTATAACTGAGCACAGACAGTAGCAGTGAAGACAGACTATAACTGAGCTCAGAGAGTAGCAGTGAAGACAGACTATAACTGAGCACAGACAGTAGCAGTAAAGACAGACTATAACTGAGCACGGACAGTAGCAGTGAAGACAGACTATAACTGAGCACGGACAGTAGCAGTGAAGACAGACTATAACTGAGCACGGACAGTAGCAGTGAAGACAGACTATAACTGAGCACGGACAGTAGCAGTGAAGACAGACTATAACTGCGCACGGACAGTAGCAGTGAAGACAGACTATAACTGAGCACGGACAGTAGCAGTGAAGACAGACTATAACTGAGCTCGGAGAGTAGCAGTGAAGACAGACTATAACTGAGCACGGACAGTAGCAGTGAAGACAGACTATAACTGAGCACGGACAGTAGCAGTGAAGACTGAGCATGAAGAGTAAAACGTACTCAGTCCTCCTTGTCTCTGTCCCCTGACCCGTTCTGTTCGGTCTGTACACCATTGATTTATTCACCTGTTTGGTGTTTCTGTTTTTTCTTTATGTTCGTTCCTCCGTCCTTTCATTTATTCATTTCTTTCGCTCGTTTATTTTTTCTGTCATCCATTCTTTCTTTCTTTCTTTTCTTTCTTCGCATACTTATTAATTCATTCCCAAGAAAGGGATCGAAGCAAAAACGATTGACCTTCGTGACGCAATGTTTGGCAAACTCCAACAGAAAATGATTAATTTTCAACAAAGGCTGAAATGGGAAAGCTGTTCTTTCTGTTTCCAGTGTTGAAAGAAGGATGGACAGCCAGGCCAATTCACAATGACCTTCCCCGCCATTTTGCCAAGGGGAAAAACTCAGGTTTGTCGATTCCTTTTACCCATTTTTTTTTTTTTTTTAGGAAGAGTGGTGTGAAAGTCTAAGCAGTCACATCGGAAGTAACTGAACAGTACGTGAACCACCAATTGAACATGATATGAACATGATGTCACTGTGCATTGTAGTGGTGTAGCTGTGAAGAAAATTCTATGAACACCAGCAGAACAATGATGTGAACAGTGTGCATTGTAGTGGTGTCTATATTCAATAGTAATCCAGGCAAAAGTATTTTCATCTAAACATGCTATTGTCATAATAATAGTAATAATAATAATGGATACTTATATGGCACACTATCCAGAAATCTGCTCCAGGTGCTTTACAAAAACGCTTTTGTTAACATAAAACATTACATTACATCAATGTTACATACACACACACCAAAATGTGACTACACACACACACACACACACACACCACACCACACCACACCACACCACACCACATATTAAGAGAGGAGAGAGAGAGAGAGAACACTGAACACTGAAATGTTTAATTTCATTAGCTGTAAAGCTCTAGTGACATAGTAGGTACTAATCATGACAAAATGGTGCAAAACAGATAAAATGGAACAGAAAGGAAACAAAAAACCAGAACTGAAACGACATAAACTGATCAGGGATTTACAACACTTTAGCACTTTGTCAGCAGCTTAAAGTACATGTGACAGGGGGTAATGTGCCTTTTTTCAGTCGTTCGTCTCCAAGGTTTGTACAGTACACAGAAAACAAAGTACATATAAATCATACAGTAAATATTTACGCATGTAACATCGACACAGATCATATAAATACAAACACATACTGAAGAATATATAAATCATGAAATGATTATTTATGCTTGAACATCAAAACCCATCATATCAATACGAACACATCATAGAATTGCAATGTCGAGATTGACCATCCTAATGTAGCCCATCGTTTTCATCTATGCTTTTTTTCCACAGATAACCCATACTAATTTTTGATTGATTAATGATTATTTGGACCGGTAAGAGAGAGAGAGAGAGAGAGAGACAGAGACAGAGAGACAGAGAGACAGAGACAGACAGAGACAGAGAGAGAGAGACAGAGAGAGACAGACAGACAGACAGGGAGAAAAAGAGAGGGACAGAGAGAGAGTGGAGAAGGGTGTTTCAGACACGGCAGGCCACAGAAAAGAGGGTTGCCATGTGTAATGACCAAACAATACAACATCGCGTCATTTGTCAACTGAACATAAACGGACGCACCTCGGCAACGGATCATAATCTCAAGGCTCTGTAAGGACTAAATAGGTTTTTAATTGTACGTTCGCGCTTTCATGCTAGAGTACAAAAATGGTTAATTAATGTGTGTGTGTGTGTGTGTGTGTGTGTGTGTGTGTGTGTGTGTGTGTGTGTGTGTGTGTGTGTGATTGGGAGAGAGAGACAGAGAGAGAGAGAGAGATAGCGAGAGAGACAGACAGATAGAGACAGAGACACAGAGAGAGACAGAAAGAGGCAGAGACAGGCAGAGAGACAGAGACAGAGAGAGATAGAGAGACAGAGAGACAGACACAGACACAGAGAGAGACGGAAAGAGACAGAGACAGGCAGAGAGACGGAGCCCGGGATGAAGAGGACGTCTGATGTGATCAGCACAGCTCAATGTGGCCTGCACAGCCTTCTGTCCCTGCCCTGACCCCACACCTCTCACCCCATCCCCTCCCCGCTAAAAACTGGACAGTGATGACAGGCCTGGTCAGTGGTCAGACATTAGGCAGACAGCACAGCACGGGATAACAGATGACACAGCACAGCACGTGATGACAGCTGAGAGACACCACAGCACGGGATAACAGCTGGGAGACAGGACAGCACGTGATGACAGCTGGGAGACAGGACAGCACGGGATAACAGCTGGGAGACAGCACAGCACGTGATGACAGCTGAGAGACAGCACAGCACGTGATGACAGCTGAGAGACAGCACAGCACGTGATGACAATAGACAGACAGCACGTGATAACAGCTGAGAGACAGCACAGCACGTGATGACAGCAGACAGACAGCACAGCACGTGATGACAGCAGACAGACAGCACAGCACGTGATGACAGCTGAGAGACAGCATAGCATATGATGACAGTAGACAGACAGCACGTGATAACAGCTGACAGACAGCACAGCACGTGATGACAGCTGAGAGACAGCACAGCACGTGATGACAGCTGAGAGACAGCATAGCATATGATGATAGACAGACAGCACGTGATAACAGCTGAGAGACAGCACAGCACGTGATGACAGCTAAGAGACAGCACAGCACGTGATGACAGCTAAGAGACAGCACAGCACGTGATGACAGCTGACAGACAGCACAGCACGTGATGACAGCTAACAGACAGCACAGCACGTGATGACAGCAGACAGACAGCACAGCACGTGATGACAGCAGATGAGACAGCACAGCACGTGATGACAGCAGACAGACAGCACAGCACGTGATGACAGCTGAGAGACAGCACAGCACGTGATGACAGCAGATGACACAGCACAGCACGTGATGACAGCAGATGACACAGCACAGCACGTGATGACAGCTGAGAGACAGCACAGCACGTGATGACAGCAGATGACACAGCACAGCACGTGATAACAGCTGACAGACAGCACAGCACGTGATGACAGCTGACAGACAGCACAGCACGTGATGACAGCAGATGACACAGCACAGCACGTGATGACAGCAGATGACACAGCACAGCACGTGATGACAGCAGATGACACAGCACAGCATGTGATGACAGCTGACAGACAACACAGCACGTGATGACAGCAGATGACACAGCACAGCACGTGATGACAGCAGATGACACAGCACAGCACGTGATGACAGCAGACAGACAGCACAGCACGTGATGACAGCAGACAGACAGCACAGCACGTGATGACAGCAGATGACACAGCACAGCACGTGATGACAGCAGATGACACAGCACAGCACGTGATGACAGCAGACAGACAGCACAGCACGTGATGACAGCAGATGACACAGCACAGCACGTGATGTGTTGGATCTTAGCACATTTTGAAGGCCGAACCCCATTTGACCAGTTTAATCCGGCTTCCTGATTACTTATCTTCTGGATTCTTTTTTTTTTCCGTATTGTGTCGTATTGTGTTTCCCTTTCTCCTTGAAGCTGAACTCCTTTAATTATCACCAAATGTTTTCTGGCCAGTTTTTTTTTTTTTTTTTTTTTTTTCTGTCTAATACCTTCTGCGAAAGACGAAATGGAATCATCAATAGTGAGGGTGCGCAGGCCCACTTTCGTCGGGGATTTTTCGTCGCTCATAGAGCGAGAAGTAGGTCATTTGACGTCATAGGCAGCCCACTACCTAAACCAGCTTTACTGGGTTTGCACTGCCTTTCTATACGGACAAGTTTTCGGCCGACCGACAGACAGACAGACAGAGACAGACACGGAGAGAGACAGACAGACAGACAGACAGACAGAGAGAGAGAGAGAGAATGACAGACAGACAGAGACACAGAGAGAGACAGAGACAGAGAGAGACAGACAGATCGACAGGCAGACAGACAGAGAGAGAGAGAGAGAGAGAGAGAGAGAGAGAGAGAGAGAGAGAGAGAGAGAATGAGAATGACAGACAGACATACAGACAGAGAGAGACACACAGAGAGACAGGCAGACCGACAGACAGACAGACAGAAACAGACAGAGACAGACACAGAGAAAGACAGAGAGGGAGAGAGAGAATGAGAATGAAAGACAAGACAGACAGAGACAGAGAGACAGAGACAGACAGACAGACAGAGACAGACAGACACACACACACACACACACACACACACACACACACACACATGCAGAACTAGGTCGCATGATGGAGCCAAGTGTCCTGCTTAATTTAGACTGAAACCAAAGCATCAACAATAACGACAACACAAACAACAACAACAACAAAACAGCAACAACAAAAAACAACAGTAACACAGGCACTAAACACACGCGGACTGTACTACACAACACGTAACACAAACAACAAACTGCTAGCCAAAGAGCAGTACAGGAGCATGGCACCTTGCCGTGCCGAGGGCCACTTCACTGTCTCATTACCGCCTGTCACAGTGAAGCAGTCTATAAAGTCTCTCCAGTAGGTTCAGGGATACACGATGGACAAATACAGCAACACAGCAACATTAAGGAAAGGACTAATCAGCAAATCAAACAGACAGAAATATAAAAGGGCAGGGGGAAAAAAAGCAGCAAACGTATGTGTCGTTTACCATGTCAGGAAGTTTGTCGTTGTATCAGAACGATGGTAATATCCACGGCAAGACAACGAGGACGACTGAATGACGAGTCTGCCGTATAATTAGTAAGAGCGAAGGATCTCTTATAGGTCATGTGTACACACGCAAAACGAACATACACACACACACACAGACACACACACACACACACACACGCACACAGAGACACACACGCACACACACACACACATACACATACACAGACAGACTCGCACACAGACACAGACACACACACACACACACACACACACACACACACATGCACATACACAGACAGACTCGCACACAGACTCGCACACAGACACAGACACAGACACAGACACAGACACACACACACACACACACACACACACACACACACACACAGACTCGCACACAGACTCGCACACAGACACACACACACACACACACACACACACACACATGCGAGCGTGGCTATCTGTTTATGTATTTGTGATCTGTATACAGACAGCCACAGTCGATTTACTATTCAAGTGTGAGCTTTGTGCTATTTCACACGTTCACAAAACATGTCTTTTCCCCTGGTAAGTAAAGGTTGCACTCAGACCTAAACAACAGGCAGCACTCAGCACTAAACCCACATTATTTGTGAGGAAGAAGGAAAAAGCGTGATTCGAACCTCAGATCACTAACTTCCAACACTAACTGCAAATAACTACACCAAAGACAACACCTACTGGCATGTGCAGAAAATGGAAAAATCCCGCTTTCAGGTCCAGACACCGTTTCATTAATCAAACCTGTCTCCAACAGCTCAAAAATAAGGTCACACGCCAGCCTCCCCGTGAGAAAAAAGGTCAACGGCAGACTGGGGAGACCTGTTAACGAGCCACTGGAATCCCGCACAGGTCCACCCACCCCCCACTGGAATTGCCCCCCCCCCTCCTCCCCTCAACTCCCCATTCCCTCCTCCCCTCTCCACACATACACACATGTTAAGAAGTTGCTACAATCCCACAGGTACACCCCCACTGGAATTCCCCCCTCCCCTCACCCTCCACCCCCCCCCTCTCTCTCTCTCTACACACACACACACACACACACACACACACACACACGTTAACAAGCCACTGGAATCCCGCATAGGTCCACCTCCTCCCCACTGGAATCCCCCCCCCCCTCCCCTCCCCTCCCCCTTCCCTCCTCCCCTCTCTCTACACACACACATGTTAAGAAGCTGCTGGATTCCCACAGTTACACCCCCCCCCCCCCCCGAAGTGGAATCCCCCCTCCCCTCACCCCCACCCCCCTCTCTACACACACACATGTTATCAAGCCGCTGGAATCTCACAGAAATTGAATCCCCCTCCCTTCACCCCCACCTCTCTCTCTCTCTACTTACACACACACACACACACACACACACACACACACATGCCGCTGGAATCCCACAGAGGTACACCCCCACTGGAATCACCCCCTCCCCTCATCCCCCCCCCCTCTAAACACACATGTTAACAAGCCATTGGTAAAACACATAATCTACACACACTCCCCTCACCCCACCCCTGTCCACCCAGGCTTCTGGAATCCCACATAGGTAGACACACTCCCCCCCCCCCCCTCTCCAAACAAGCCTCTGAAATCCCACATAGGTAGACACACTCCCCCCCCCCACCTCTCCAAACAAGCCTCAGAAATCCCACATAGGTAGACACACTCCCCCCCCCCTCTCCAAACAAGCCTCAGAAATCCCACATAGGTAGACACCCCCCCCCCCTCTCCAAACAAGCCTCTGAAATCCCACATAGGTAGACACACTACCCTCACCCACCCACCCCCTCTCCACACAAGTCTTTGGAATTCCACATGGGTAGACACACTCCCCTCAACCCCCCTCCCCTCTCCATCATAGCCTCTGGAATCCCACATAATTGTATACACACACACTCCCCTCACACACACCCTCTCTCTACACAAGTCTCTGGAATCCTACACGCACTCCCCTCAACCCCCCTCTCCACACACACATATTTTTTTCACCGCATTTCCCCCCTTTTATTGGCTGTTGAAAAGTTTACGGAGACACCCATCACGTGAACTTTACAGTGTATTTAATCCCACTAGCACAAAACGAATGCAGTCGATGCTTGTGGAACGAGGTTTGTTAACAGCACGGCATGGGCCGCTGTGTGCTGCTGCCAAAGGTCATGAGAGAGAGGAAGGGTGAGGGGGGTGAGGGAGGGAGGTGGGAGAAAGAGAGAGAGAGAGAGAGAGAGAGAGAGAGAGCGTGGGAGAAAGAGGAGAGAGTGGGGGAGAGAAAAAATGAAGAGAGAGAAGGGGAAGGGAGAGAGAGGGGGGGGGGGTGAGAAAGAGGAGAGACGGGGGAGTGGGAGGTTGGGGGGGGGGGGGGGGGGGAGAGAGAGAAAAGGGGGGAGGGAGGGAGGGAGAAGTCTCAGTTGCTGCTCCAAACGCTATGATAGGGTGGTTTGAGTTATTGACAAGGGACACATACAGAGCTTAAGAATGTATCATTGTATGAGAAGAAAAGACAAAACAAGAAAGGCAAGGCCTTCAACACTCACTTGTGATACACACTTGAAGAAGAAAAAACTTATAAAAATTAAAAATTAGTTTGTTGAAATGAGTTCTCTATTCGTTATTATAATTGTATACAGCTTCGCGAAAAAAAAGAAAAGAAAAAAAGGCTTCAATGGAGATTGGAACCACGGATGTTTGGGTCGAGAAGGAGTGGTTTTACTCACTGTACTAACGCGGTTTCACTAATGACGTTCAAAAAATATTATTTGAGCATGTTATTTTACCGGAATAAATCAACAGCGGCAATTGAAGTCATAACGTGGTTTGAATCATGTCATTTGGTATATCTCGGACATTAAAATTTTAAACTTTTCCTTTCAAGTTCGAGGTAAAGAAGACGTTCCCATTGCCTCAAAAACACTGCAATATATGTCCGTTTTTGTAGATCTGCAGAGATCCGTGATCAACAGGCTTTGTCTTTCCACTCACTAAAAAACTACAAACACCTTCCGTTAAAATTCTTTTTTTCTGTTAACTCTAGTTAATTCAGTATCCACTTTAAAACATTCATATGCAATAAAGGCGTTGATGATTATTCAAAAAATTCTTTTAATTCGGCAGTAAAGGAGACGTTGCCATCGCGTCAGGCTTTGCAGCATGTTTTGTCAAGATCTGCACTGACCAGTGCCGTGTAGACGAGGCAGTGAAACGGTCGATTCAAATCTTTTCTGTTCATTCTAATTAATTCAGTGTCCACTTTAGAATATTGATACAGTAAACACGTCAATGATGTAGTTATTGTCACTGTATGTGTTCTGTCCAGAATGTCTATTTCTTTGCTTTTAATTGCGAACAAGGAAAACGAGGTCATAGCGTATTCTCGCTAGACAATCGGGAAGCTGCATAGGGGTAACAGCGTTTTTCGGAATCCGGACCAAACATCAACGAAATAAACTGTTAATGATTTGGAAATTCGGCTAAATTCGGGAGATTTACAATCTATCATTGGTATGACTGTGAAGATTTTTTTTCCTACTTTGTTTAAGCCAAATTTGGTATTGGCAGACATAGTATTTCCAGAGAAAATGGCAATGTTAAAGTTTACTACACACACACACACACACACACACACACACAGAAGCCGAACACTAGGCTATGACATAGACTCACTTTATTTACACAAGTGAGTCAATGACGTAATCCTCAAGGTGGAACCAGTTTGGATGACGTAAGAGTAAGTTAAAATCAAGTATGCTTATAAATCATATAATTGCAGAATCTGTCAGAATTGAATTAGAAGAAAATTTTGATTATCATTTAAATGTTTGCACTGATGGCTCGGTCCTGGATGATAGCAGTGCAGGATCTGCTTTTGTCATTCCTTACCTAAAAACAGAAAAAATCATATTATTTAGGTAAGGGACATTCAATTTTTACAGCTGAATTGGTGGCCATCCTTATGGCTTTAAGTCATCTTGTTGATATACCAATCATAGTAAGTGATATCCTATTTTGTGTTGATTCTCAATCTGTTTTAAAAAGTTTGCTCCTTTTTGAGAATAATCAAAGAGAAGATTTATTGTTTGAAATTAGGTATTTATTGCACTCCCTATTTGTGAAGGGTACAAATGTCGATTTTTGTTGGATACAATCCCACACTGGATTCCTTTATAACGACCAAGCAGACAGGGCAGCAAAAAGGGGAGCAAAGAATCATATAGATAGTATAAAAGTATATTGCCCATTGTCATACAAGGAAATAAGCAATATGCTAGAAAGAGACTTTTACAGGTGCTTGAATTCAAGTCTAAAACCTCGTCAGTTGACTCTCTCAGACTTTGGTCCGATTCGCAGACCAATTCTGAGCTTAGCTCTCAGACTATTATCAAATTCATTTCGGACCGAGTATTGTTCTAATGTCAAGTGCATATGCTTTAGTAACCTGACAATTAAGCATATAATTTTTGACTGTAGCTTGATGAAGCCTTATGTTCACGAAAGTGTGTCTTCACAAGTGACTGAGAACGTTGATGTTTTTGGCTTTTAGCATTCATTATCAGTTGTTTCGCTTGTCAGTTTAACGACTTCTCTTTTACGAAGTTCTTTAAGTAATTTCCTGTAATTGTATTTAGATTTTTTTTCAAATTTCACCCTCATTTCACATTCATTTGCCGAAAGAGTTGGCAAGACAAGTCATCCTCCCTGAACATGGAGAAAGACATGCAGGGGCTTTGGAAGCTGACAAAGAAACTGAATGATGACAACCCCAGCAGAGGCAAAACCGTCATCGAGCAGGACAACCAGCCAGAAACAGAAAAGGCCGCAGCCAACACCTTTGCGGAACTATACCGAGAGGGGAGTGCGATCCACATGTCCAGACAGCGCATCAAGCAGGTACGAGAGGAAACCACAAAACTTATGACATCGGACCCACATGGCATAGATGACAGCTGTACGAGCGAACCACTAACCATGAAGGAGCTGAAACAAGGCATCCGCAAGCTGAAGCCCAAGAAAGCTCAGGGGCCTGATGGTGTCACTGGCGACATGCTGAAGCACCTGGGACCAGCATCCAGAACAGTGATGCTTCAGATCTTCAATTACAGCTGGACAGCAGGAGTTGTGCCTTCCATCTGGAAAGAGGCAGAGATCATCCCGATCCCAAAGAAGGGAAAGAACAAGAAGGACCCCCACAGCTACAGACCAGTCAGCCTTCTGAGCTGTGTCGGCAAGCTGCTGGAAAGGATGGTCAACCGCCGCCTCACCTTCCTCCTGGAAACACAGAACATCCTTTCACCTACCCAGACCAGCTACAGAAAATTCCGAAACACAGATCAACTAGCCCTCCTTGTCCAGGACATCGAAAACTCTTTTCGGGAGAAGAAGACACTGGCCGTGTTTTTTGACCTGTCGAGAGCGTTTGACAAAGTGTGGAAGGAGGGCCTCATCCTGAAACTTCTCCAAGCCGGCGTACGTAGCAAGATGTACATGTGGATCCAACACTACCTCTTCGGCAGGACCGCAAGGGTCAAACTAGACGGCTTCCACAGCAGAAAGGTCAAGCTACGTGAGGGTGTCCCCCAGGGAGGAGTGCTTTCCCCAACATTGTTCCTGTTGTATATCAACGACATCAGAGACAACATCACGAAGCACGTCTCCAACAGTCTGCACGCAGACGACCTGGCAGTATGGACATCCACTGAACACACCAGCACGGCCTCCTACCGGCTTCAGGAAGTCGTCAGCAATATCGCTACATGGACAGAAGACTGGGGTCTTGAGCTCAACACCACAAAAACCAACGCAACACTTTTCTCTCTCTCCACCGCCAACGAGCAAGTCAAGCTGAAGCTCCAGGGACAGGTCTTGCCCCAGACGGATATACCAACATTCCTTGGTGTCAGGTTGGACACCCGCCTGACCTGGAGGCCCCAGATTGAGGAAATGGAGAGGAGAGGCATCCGCAAGCTAGCCCTGCTGAAGAAGCTGGCCGGGACGACTTGGGGAGCAGACAGCAGGCTTCTCGCCGGGGTCTACATGGGAGCAGTCAGACCCACCATGGAGTACGCCTCAACCTCGTGGAGCACAGCCTCCAAGACCAACAAGAGCCGGCTCGACAAAGTCCAAAATATGGGACTACGCCTCATACTTGGAGCCATGAGGTCCACGCCGATCCATGACATGGAGAAAACTGCTAACGTTGAGCCCCTGGAGAGAAGACGCAACCTGAAAGTCCTGATGCAGGGAGAGAAGCTCAGAAGACTGCCCTCACATCACCTACACCACAGACTGGAGCAGCCCACCAAGAACCGTCTCAAACGTCAGAGCCTCAATCACCAGTATAAAGCACTCAGATCACAGCACAGCGATGTTCTGGCGGCAAAAGGGGAGTCTTGCACTGACCTTGCCTTGCCTGACTGGAGGCTTGACCAAGAGATAGAGGCCACCATCAGCCTCAGAGTTCCTGGCATCACCACCAAAGATCAGCAACCAGCTACTCTCAAGATCCTGACTCTGGCATGGTAGAGGAGTCCTACCCAGCCAGCTCCTGGACCCATGTATACACGGACGGATCAGCGGAGGAAGCCACACACAACGGAGGCAATGGTGTCTACATCAGATTTCCCGATGGAGAGCACAGCAGCATCGCACTCCCTGGAGGAAAGCTCTGCTCCAATTTCAGGGCTGAAGTCCTGGCCATCAAAAAAGCAGCAGAATTCCTCTCCTCCTGTGGAAAGCCCCTTGGCAGCATCTCCATCTTCACTGACTCCATGTCCACACTCCAGGCCCTTGACTCCCCTGATCCTGGTCCACTGATCCAGTCCCTTAAGGCCTCCCACACAACCCTTACCCAAACAGCCCCAACGACCCTCCAGTGGGTGCCTGCACATGTAGGCCTCCCAGGCAACGAGCGTGCAGACCACCTCGCTAAGGAAGGAAGCCAGCTCACACAGCCAACCATTCCTGCCACATATGAGGAAGCAAAAACTCTCCTCCGCAGCAGATTCCGAAGAGGCTGGGTCACCCTGAACGGAGGCTACCAGGCACACCAAGATCCCATCAGAACACTGGAGAGAAGACACCAGACTACCATCTACCGCCTTCGCACAGGACACTGCGGCCTCCGAGCACACCTGAAGAGGATTGGAGTGGCAGCCACATCCCTATGTGATTGCGGCCAGGCTGACCAGACCCCATCCCATATTCTCCAAGACTGCCCCCTGTATGAGAAGATGCGGCAGCAGTCCTGGCCTGGGGGTGCTGACCTCAACACCAAGCTCTGGGGGACGGCAGCCGATCTTCACCGGACGTCCGAGTTTGTGGCATCCCTCGGACTTCGACCCTGACTGCGTAGCTGTCGACCGCAAAGAAGAAGAAGACCTTCATTTGCCCAGTTTCCCCCAATCCTCCATTCATTCATATCTCCACATCCCTTCTAGCCGATAATACTCAAATGTATTCAAATATACTTTAACAAAATGTTTTCAATCACCGATATGTGACGGGACATTATACAAAATTCCTCCTCCTTCTAAATCATCTGAGTATGTGCAAGCACAACAGGCATAATCTGGACGTAAATGATACATAGATTTGGTTTTATAAATATTTAGATTATTTGTTTAAAATGGGCTTTCATTCAAATTTTGAATGGTGTGTCGCCTGTATCAATGCAGGAATGAAGAATAGTTGGTCAACTGCGAAATGTCATCTGCAACAGCCTATGTCGTGAAGCTAAGCCATTGCAGTTATCACAGGCCAGCAAAGCGCTAGGCTACATTAATAGATTTTAAGAAGAAAAAAACTGATACATATTAAACAGTTAAAAACAAGCAAACATCAAGCATGGACAGCAACAATATCATTTTTTTGTTTGTTTGTTTGTTTGTCAACAGATTGGTTGTCCACGTCAAAGGGTGGTTTGAAAGATACTCAACTGACACGTATGACTTCATTAAACGCTGTTCGCATCACAAAGCACAAGTCTCAGATGAAATGATCATGTGAACATTTAAACATATCTGGTTTGTGTGAAAAATGAGTCACCAGTCGCAAAATCCTGGTCTTTATCCAACTTGCCAATATGTAAAATGGTACACACATAGGTTTACAGACAGGTTCTAAATTGACATCTTGGCCAATTAGCAGTAAGCAGATTTTCTTCATGAATAAATAAATAGAAAAAAGAAATACAAATTAGAATGGATACATATCAAATAGTAAAAACAAGCATGCATTAAAGACAACAATATATTTCTCTTAAATTAACAGATCAAAGGGTGTCATGAAAGTCACTTCATTAAATGCTGTCCACATCACGAAGCTACCTCTCAGACGAACCAATCATGTGAACATGGTATCATTATGTCCGTTTCCTGTGAAACATGGTATCATTATGTCTGTTTCCTGTGAAACATGGTATCATTATGTCTGTTTCCTGTGAAACATGGTATCATTATGTCCGTTTCCTGTGAAACATGAGACATCAGTCGTTGTGGCAACACGTGCTGCACACATAACAAGTGCTGCTGAGGAGAGTGGGGGTGGGAGGGTGGTGGTGGGGGGGATCCGTACTTTTTGTGCTTTTTGCAGTCAGAGAGACTGATTAGTTGAAATATTATCTTACATTATACTTACAGCAGATATTATATTCAAACCGTAACATATGAAATTTAAGGCATTGAATTATAAGAAACAAACCCATGGCAATAAAAGTGTTGTCCCTTTCAAAGTTCACCAGGAAAAAAAACCACTTTGATAGTGAAATAGATACACCTTCAGACAGAGAAGAAGAAAAAAAGGTGGTGTTGAACTGTGGCGACGTGCTCTGCCCCAGAAGAAAATTTTGGACAGTTAGGGATCAGGAGGAGTGAGGGAACAAGCAGGGGAACATATGTAAGAATGACGTCATTGTGATCTGCATTGCCACTGCTACACCCAGACATTTCCTTGAGTGCTTAGTATCGATAAAGTAAGATTTAATTTACCAGACAGAAAGTATTATAGAAACATCTTTTCAGAAACATTGACTTCACTTTGTCTCGTTGTAGTCTGTGGCAGTATCACCCATACTGAGGGGACAAAGCCATGAGGCTTTAACAGTACCGTCAATATTACAATTAACAATACCGTCAATATTACAATTAACAATACCGTCAATATTACCAATTCATGTTTTAAGTCTCATGCAAACAGGATCCATGTTGACAGTCGGAAGTGACGTCATGGCCCGGCAGCAGTAAAACTTAGTTTTTTTTCACGTGCAGCTTGTTCAGGGTGTTGAACAGAAACTTATGTGGACTGATCCAAACATGTACACATCTGCAGATGTCTGATCCTCGGATAAACCCAACGCGGTGATCAGGCCTGGATGAACTGGTCATGACAACAGAAATGTCATCAAATGCCTTTGTTCTTGAAGCGTTATAAATCAATTTTCCATTGATGAACTTACGAGAACAAATAATGGAAAATATGTACAACGTTTCCAGTCAACTTACCTTAAATGCTTGCCAAAAATGATCACAGCACCAGCCGCCGTGGCGAAGTGGTTAGCGTCGCGGACTGACGGCTGGGAGGACGCGGGTTCGAATCCCAGCGGAGGTGGGTTTTTCGGCCCGTGGCCGGCTCCTACCCAGAGTTGAGTGTGCTGTGGGCTTAAATGGGGAGACTGGGACCACACAGTCGAGTGTCATCCGCTTCAAGGATGCGTCTTTGGGTGTGTTGCTCTAATTATCTGACCAACACTGCAAGTGTCTGTATCTCTCGGGCCTGGTTAACGCCGGGATATCATTATGACAGGAAGCGTAGAGTACAGCCTTGTCACGCAGTCCCAAACCAAAATGGACCTCTATAGCAACATCGTCATCATCATCGTCATCCTCCTGCTCCTTCATCGTCATCAATATAAACAAAATAGTCTCAAAGTCTGTGGCCTTTTATGCCCTGCTCTCATGGTGACCTCAGTTTTGATGCCCCTCCACTTCCGTGCTTGGGGTGAGTCCTGTCAATGTCTTCAGTGTCGGCAGATTCATGGGGGGCTGTTGTTTGAGGGACGTGGTGGCGGTCTCCACTCTGGGAGGGACGCTCACTCAGTCTGGCTCCGCGACTAAGCCATTATTGTCGTTAGTAGGGGGCTTAGTATGTGGTGTCCTAAGTACCTTAAAACAGAACAGGCACCACTGAACACCACCGAAGTGACTCAGCAGCAGTGCAGGGTCTCCTCTGGTGTGTGGCCTCCTGGCGACCTAACATCGATGGTTCCCTGTGGACTGCCGACGCTGGAACTGCGACGGACGAACCCGGGTGTGGCTGTGTATGGGGGAATCTAAATGAGCGGCGTGGGAGTAATGCCACTGAAACGGTGCAGATGATGGGGCAAAAAAAAAAAAAAAAAAAAAAAATGATCACAGCTCACCACTTGCACTTGCAAACAATTCTTTTGGAATGCCTAATGTTTGCAGATCATCAAAACTCGTTCCGTTCATTCCAGAGAAATATTTTAATCGGACTCCGTTATTTTAGTTCGTTTTTACAATTAGCTGTAAAGCAGGGAGGACAATGTGTCAGAATGTGAAAGTGGCCCCTAGATTTGTCAAGTTGCTGACTCTAATCGATGCTTTGCCACTGAAGCTTGCTTTTTTTTTGTCACTGTGGGGCGGCGCGAAGTAAAAGAGCATGCCCAGAAGGAAATCCCCGGGATTTTTATTCATAGACCACGGATGTGTGAGTGCGCTTTGTGTGTCTTGAATACGCAGATAACCTGGCCTTCAAGGTAAACCGTAACCACGGGTCCCTGCCCTGTCAAGGATAACTTGTCTTAAGGCAAAATGATTTTTGTCTTGAATACGGCCCCAGATAGGCTAATATATCCCCTCAGAACTATCCATTCCACTAAATGCAGCACCAAACTACGTAATGAATCAACGACATTTACGAAAATGGAACACGTTAGTTTTAGTCTTGACAAGGGGGTGGGAGAGACAGAAAAGGGAGGGAGGGGAGAAAGAGGAGAGAGAGAGGGGGGGGGAGAAAGTGGAGATAGAGAGGAGGGAAGGAGAGAGAAAAGGGAGGGAGGGAGAAAGAGGAGAGAGAGAGGGGGGGGAGAAAGTGGAGATAGAGAGGAGGGAAGGAGAGAGAAAAGGGAGGGAGGGAGAAAGAGGAGAGAGAGAGGGGAGGAAGAAAGTGGAGATAGAGAGGAGGGAAGGAGAGAGAAAAGGGAGGGAGGGAGAAAGAGGAGAGAGAGAGGGGGGGCGGAGAAAGTGGAGATAGAGAGGAGGGAAGGAGAGAGAAAAGGGAGGGAGGGAGAAAGAGGAGAGAGAGAGAGGGGGGGAGAAAGTGGAGATAGAGAGGAGGTAGGGAGAGAGAAAAGGGAGGGAGGGAGAAAGAGGAATGAGAGACGAGAGGATGAGAGAGAAAAGGGAAGAGAGAGGGGAGAAAGAGGAGAGAAAGAGGGCGGAGAGAGGGGGGGGGGGGGGGGGGGAGAAAGAAAGAGACAGAGAGAACGAACGAACGAACGAGCGAGCGAACGGAAATGTTTTAATGAACTTTGGCCATGGACCACAATTCAAAACCAGGGGACTTGGGGTGCGCATGGGAAGGGGTATTATAACACTTGAATATATGACACAATATCATAATGTTCACGGACTTGACATTAATTCTACTTAATTAGGTCTGAGTATATGATTTCTCCTTTTGATCGCATGGAAAATAAATTTTGATACATGGAAATTTCTCTGCTTGTTGTTTGATCGGAGAAGAGAACTAAGAGACATGTTTAAACAGTCTTGAAGAAATTTTGTCCGTAAATCAATGTATACAGAACAAACAAACAACAAATGGTATTCATCTTCTAGTTCACCTTGGCAAAAAGGACAATGCTTTAAAACATCATTTTCAGTGTACCTATTAACACTATTATTTAAAGGAAGCACATTAAATCTGACCTGAGACAACGCCACTCTGAAACAATATTCATCAGCATTTGTTATGTATTTTTCTTTTTCAAATATAACTTTGAATGATCTGTAGCATGAATATCTGTCTCTATCACTAATAGTACCCGACCATTCTTGAATGAAGATATCTATAAGTCTTTGCTTGAATGTAATAAGAAATCCTTTCACATTCCTGACACCTTGTTGCAACCACACAAAATTAAAACCTGTTGTACATAATATTTCTCTAACTTGAGAAGCCCAACACTGTTTTCCATTGAAATCTAATCCAAGCAACATCTGATAAGCCATGTACGGCAGTTTATTTTGACCCATCTGTAGTATTCTAAACCAGTACCTTATAACATTTAAGAACGAGTTTACAAATAACGGATATCTACCAAGATCACCATAAACCACTTTGTTTGGCGTTTTCACTGGCACTCCCAAGAATCGCTTACATGCTAATAAATGAATTTTTTCTACATTCTCTAGTCTATTCATACCCCAAATTTCAGATGCATACAACAAAACAGGCTGTACCTTTACATCAAATATTTCGAAAAATACTGCATATGACATTTCTTTATACTTTTGGAAAGCCTTCACAAGGCTCATGGTTGCCCGTGTGTGTGTGTGTGTGTGTGTGTGTGTGTGTGTGTGTGTGTGTGTGTGTGTGTGTGTGTGTGTGTGTGTGTGTGTGTGTGTGTGTGTGTGTGTGTGTGTGTGTGTGTGTGTGTGTGTGTGTGTGTGTGTGTGTGCTGAATGCCTTTAATTCAACGTGCATGAATTATTAATGTATCCTCCACGCCCCCAAAAAAGGGGGCGATTGCATCAACTTTCTTCGAATCTTTATAATGAAAAAAGATAGCCACAAGCATGGTGATGACGATAGATAGTCATAGCCATACTGATGAACACAGACAGCCACAGCTATGGTGATGAACATAGACAGCCACAGCTATAGTGATGAACATAGATAGCCACAGCTATGGTGATGAACATAGTCACAGCTATAGTGATAAACATAGGTAGCCACAGCTATGGTGATGAACACAGTCACTGCTATAGTGATGAACACAGATAGCCACAGCTATGGTTATGAACATAGTGCCAGTTATAATGATGAACACAGATAGCCAAAGCCATAGTGATGAACATAGTCACAGCTATAGTGATGAACATAGCCACAGCTATAGTGATGAACATAGTCACAGCTATAGCGATGAACACAGCAGCCAGGAAGAAGTAGAACAATGAACACAGCAGCTAGGAAGAAGCAGCTGTATGGCGGATGTCCTCATTTCAGACCAGCTAGGAAAGCAGAGACACGCTGCCACGAAGTCCCGAGTCACTTCGCCAGACGGTGCCCTGTGGAATGGAGAGGACCTTCCAGATGAACGACAGCCATGCTGTGTCATCACCTGACACTGCACCATTACATCAACACTGCACCATTACATCAACACTGCACCATTACATCAACACTGTAGACCCACCACAGAGAAAATGAAGGAAGACATGCAAACGAGTGGCTAGTAGTCTGCGGATGAAAACGACACCAGGCCATCAGCAGTCTACAGATGAACAGGACATGCTGATCGGCTGTCCGGGCAGGTACAGCAGCTACCATACTGGGCTTGCTATTTGGAAGATCTGAAGTTTTCAGAAAATGGAAAAAGTCGAACTCCAGTAAGAGGCCTGGCGCGGTCACTCCATCGATCGCCTTGAAGTCAGACGAAGAAGTGGCTGCAGCAGATCCCCCTTCAAAGGCAGAGCAGGTCGTGCGGTGAAACCCGAGAGGTGAATGTCTCCGGAGCACAACTGTGCACCCTTCATCAAGGCGCTGGACTTTGGTATGGGACAATCCAGACGATGAATGGACTGCTTAAAGTGTGTGTGTGTGTGTGTGTGTGTGTGTGTGTGTGTGTGTGTGTGTGTGTGTGTGTGTGTGTGTGTGTCTGTGTGCGCGCGCGCGCACAAATATATGCGTGTGTGTTTCACTGTGTGTGTTGTGTGTGAGTGAAACTGAGAAGAAAATAAAGAGAATGGGAGACACACACACACACACACACACACACACACACACACACACACACACACACAGAGTGAGAGAGAGAGAGAGAGAGAGAGAGAGAGAGAGAGAGAGAGTATGGCACTTGAGGTAGGAAAGTAAAGTCTGTCAAAGCAACTTCACGAACACCAGTACCGCAGGTACAAAACAGTAGCAGCAGACTGCTGTGTTTTTCCCTTTGTCACCCTTGTTACCCTTTGTTACCAGGCCTTACAGCAGCAAGCTGCTCAGATTTGAAAGCAAACCACGAAGCCAGCATACGTCCACGCCAAGCAATGGAGGACAAAGGAAACTGCAATCATGGAATTGCACGTCAGCTGGCTGGCAGCGAAGGGAAGACGGAAAGCGCATTTAATGTCACCTGCTGCGGGGGACCTGGACAATGCACGATCTTTTCTGCCTCACAAGAAGAAAAAAACTATCGGCATCATGTCAACTGAATGGTGCTGTAAACGCGGCAAGATGTGGGACAGTGGATGGGTGGGTAGGGGAAGGGGTCGGGGGAGGCCGGGGGGTGGGGGCGGGGGGTTACAAAGTTTTACCCCTCACCTTCACCCTCCACCTTCATTCGTCATCTTCACCCCTTATCTTCACCCTTCACCTTCACCCTCACCCCCTCACCTTCACCTATCACCATCACCTTCATCCCCTCACCTTCACCCTTAACCTTCACCTTTTACCTTGACCTATCACATTCACTCCTTCACCTTCACCCCTCACATTCACCCCTTCACCTTCACGTTTAGTTTGGGATCACGTGACAAGGCTGTGCTTTAGGTTTAGGATCACGTGACAAGGCTGTGCTTCAGGTTTGGGACCACGTGACAAGATTGTACTTAACGCTTCCTCTGATAATGTATTCCGGCGTCTAGCATAGCAGGCTGAGGAGATACCGACACCGTAATGTTTGTTAGGAAAACGGAGAACATTCCCAAAGACTCAGGTGAGCATGGTTCCAGACATCCACTTCAGCACACGGCAGCACACCTCTGGTTGATTAACTGTCCCTCTCTCTCTGACGGCGCTCCAACCCGCGTCCCCCCCAGTCGTCAGTCTGCGACACTAACCACTTGGCCACGGCGGTTGCTGCTGACTTTTGTTTCCCCCAGTCGCCAGAGATAATGCACCACGGGAACTGTTGGGAACAAATGGGAACAAAACAAAATTCCACCCGACTTGTTTCCATTAGCAACACTGCTCTGCGGAATCCCGTTTTTCATGGCAGTCCTCAGCGTGCAGAAATGCAGAGGAAAGCCCTGAGGCTGGTTTCTCTTAACTTACGGGCTTGGTGGTCCACGTTTCTGGTGGTGTTTCCTGAAGGATGTTCTATGTATCTGCTGTTGTTTCTTACGTTTCTTTTGTTTTCAGAAGGTTGTTCTATGTGTCTGTTGATTTTAAAGGTTGTTCTATGTTTCTGTTGTTTCTAGAATGATGTTCAATGTTCCTGTTCGTTTTAGAAGATGTTCTATATTTCTGGTGTTTCAATAAGGATATTCTATGTTTCTTTTGTTTTTAGAAGAATGTTCTGTGCTTCGTTTGCTTCCAGAATAGAATGACGTTCTATGTTTTTGCTATTTCCAGAATGATGTTCTATGATTCTGTTGTTTTCCCAGGAAATGTTCTATGTTTCTATTGTTTCCAGAGGACAAGCTGCCAAGAAGGGGGTGAACCACTTTTGTATCGCTTTTTCACTCCTTCCTCTTTGTTCAACGTGTTTGTCGTCAGGCGTTATTCCTCTTGTACATGGAAAGTGTCGTCAATGTCCGTTATCTCATAGTTTGCGCACATAAACAATACCGCCCGCACGCATTCTTCAGCGCACACACGCACACACACACTTGCACACGCTCTCTCTCTCTCTCTCTCTCTCTCTCTCACACACACACACACACTTGCACACGCTCTCTCTCTCTCTCTCTCTCTCTCTCTCTCACACACACACACACACACACACACACACACACACACACACACACACACAGTGGCTGAGTGGATAAAACGCATGTCTGTAAAGCTTCACGCATTCTCCTTCTCGCCTCCCCCCCCCCCCCCACCCCCGCACTCCCCCCCCCCCCCCGGCCCCCAACCTTAACCCCACCCCCCTTTCTCCAAATGTCCTCCATTGGACCAGAGAGGTGGTATAGATGCTAGTGCTTTTGACGTCACGATAGAGATACCCCCCCCCCCCCACACACACACACACTTCACACACCCCACCCAACCCTAAACAAAAAGAGACGTCTCTATAAAATTCCGTAGGAAAATAAAACAACCGGTAAATGAAATTAATGCAGGAAAAAATTATTCAACAACATAATACAGAAAGCGTCGTATTATGGCGATGGACTCACTGCGGGAAAAAATCAATCCGAATTTTTTACACAGGAATCTGCTGTGACAAGACTGTTTAACATCACAATACATTGAGGAAAGGAGGAGGGAGACAGAGGACGACAGAAATATAAAGAGACAGAGAGAGGCTGTGAGAAAGAGAAAAAAAGAGCGAGGGGAAGAGAGGCGGAGACAAACAGACAGACAGAAAGACGGACAGACAGAGAAAGAGAGGGACACACACACACACACACACACACACACACACACACACACACACACACACACACACACACACACATACACACACGCACGCACGCACGCACATGCACACAGTGAAATACCACTGTGTCCCGGTGTGACGATAAATTGGAGATAAAAGCAGCAGGCGTCAAACTAACGATGAAAACAGAATCCGGCCAAGACACAGGAATCGTTTGACATTGTCACAGCCATGCAGTTTGGCAGATCACAACAGTTCCACAGTCTCTGTAGTGCAATGGGCTTTCTGTCACTGACGCCAGTCTTCGTCATTTTGTTGGACAGAGTTCCAGCAGCACTGACCATGTGCTGCTCGGGCCGTCAGTTGATCGACCACGCCGATCACAGTTAAGACAATTGGCCGTCAGTCGGACTACAATGCTGATCACAGTTAAGATAATTGGCCGTCAGTTGAACTACAATGCTGATCACAGTTAAGACAATTGGCCGTCAGTCGGACAACAATGCTGATCACAGTTCAGACAATTGGCCGTCAGTTGAACGACAATGAAAATCAGAGTCCAGACAACTGGCCGTCAGTCGGACTACAACGTTGATCACAGTTCAGACAATTAGCCGTCAGTTGAACGATAATGCTGATCACAGTTTAGACAAGTGGCCGTCAGTTGGACGACAATGCTGATCACAGTTCAGACAACTGGCCGTCAGTTGAACGACAATGCTGATCACAGTTCAGACAATTGGCCGTCAGTTGAACGACAATGCCGATCACAAATGAAACAATGGTGAATAAACCTCAACTACGGTAACTTCTGAAGGTTATTAAATAAACGGACAACAGCACCAGAAGCGTCAATACTACCAATGACCATTCAACCACACAGACAACACTACTAATCATCGTTTGAACACAGAGACAGGAACTCACGGTCAAACGGTCTTGTGAGAAAGCACTTAGACATTTACTATTTGGAATGAAACATGCCTTTGTTCTGTCAGTTACATGATGACTTCGTCACACAAACGTATCAGTGTTATCAAGAGAAGAATCTATTTACCCAAAGACCTGATAAATACGTCAAACAACGTGTGTCAAGCCTATGGCTGTGGAATAGGTTTAAGTCACGACACGTGATAACTGAATAAGTGAAATCCACAAGCAAGGAGTACTCCTGTGAAACGCCCAAGTCAAGACCTGTGATAAAAGCTAAAAGAAAGACGAGGCTATTGCAGTGAAACATCTAACTGAAACGGGTATAAACACTCAAATACGCGTTAAGTACACCAGAGAATGTTATTACAATGGAATGTTGTTTTTGCTCTCAGAAGCGAGGTTACTGGTCATCAGACATATTCCAGACATGGCTACCGCACCGGAAAGGCTTTGACCATGAGATGTTCTTACACTAAAAGACATTAAAATGCGCCAAATAATTATGACACAGTATCATGGTGAAACGTTACACTCCAAGACGTGACCCAAACACCAAACAAATAAGACAGCGGAATATAAACTGTGGAGAGATTCATCAGAACATTTTTTTCTTCTTAACCCTCTAAATCTTGGTGTATGTCCCAGAGGTTGAAAAGGAAACAGAAACGAACGCAGAAAATGCCAACGTATCTGACTCATCTCGGCCTCACTCTAGAGGTTCAGAAGCATTCTCCTCTCTCAGTGGAGAACGGTAGGTTCTACATACAAAAATCAGTTCGTGTGAAGGGATCACCGGAGTATGGTTAAACAAGGGGCCGTCACATGTTTCGACCCCTGGACAGTCCAAAGAGGTATTGGCTGCAAACAGCCGGACAAATGTGGGTGACAGTAAGTATCTGCAACGATCCTATTCAGCTTGGTGAGGGGAGACGAGGCGATGTGTGAAATTGTAAAGCCCTGCCGGAAAGATGGCAGGACTATGGCACGCTGCGGCATGATGAAAGGGGGTACTGTGTGTCTGGGGTTGGGTCAGACAGACAGACAGGCAGACAGAGACAGACAAACATGCAGACGGAGAGCAACAGAGACAGAAACAGACAGGACGTGATACAGAGAGGAGAAAGAGGGAGAAAGAGAGAGGCAGTGGGGGAAGGGAGCTTGTGAAGGGGGAGAGAGAGATGTGGTGGTTCATCGCACTA
>NC_134882.1:53575999-53583499 GCF_041734735.1 Babylonia areolata | reverse complement strand
AGAATACACCTGCACACAGTGCCTCACACAGAGAAATACGTGCCAGAATACACCTGCACATAGTGCTTCACACAGAGAATCACGTGCCACAGTACACCTGCACACAGTGCCTCACACAGAGAAACACGTGCCACAATACACCTGCACACAGTGCCTCACACAGAGAATCACGTGCCATAGTACACCTGCACACAGTGCCTCACACAGAGAATTACGTGCCAGAACACACCTGCACACAGTGCCTCACACAGAGAATCACGTGCCACAATACACCTGAACACTGTGCCTCACACAGAGAAACACGTGCCAGAATACACCTGCACACAGTGCCTCACACAGAGAATCACGTGCCACAATACACCTGAACACTGTGCCTCACACAGAGAATCACGTGCCAGAATACACCTGCACACAGTGCCTCACACAGAGAATCACGTGCCATAGTACACCTGAACACAGTGCCTCACACAGAGAATCACGTGCCACAATACACCTGCACACAGTGCCTCACACAGAGAAACACGTGCCACAATACACCTGCACACAGTGCCTCACACAGAGAAACACGTGCCATAGTACACCTGCACACAGTGCCTCACACAGAGAATCACGTGCCAAAGTACACCTGCACACAGTGCCTCACACAGAGAATCACGTGCCAGAATACACCTGCACACAGTGCCTCACACAGAGAATCACGTGCCATAGTACACCTGCACACAGTGCCTCACACAGAGAATCACGTGCCATAGTACACCTGCACATAGTGCTTCACACAGAGAATCACGTGCTATAGTACACCTGCACACAGTGCTTCACACAGAGAATCACGTGTCAAAGTACACCTGCACATAGTGCCTCACCAAGAGAATCACGTGCCACAATACACCTGCACATAGTGCCTCACACAGAGAATCACGTGCCAGAATGCACCTGCACATAGTGCCTCACACAGAGAAACACGTGCCACAATACACCTGCACACAGTGCCTCACACAGAGAATCACGTGCCATAGTACACCTGCACACAGTGCCTCACACAGAGAATCACGTACCACAATACACCTTCACATAGTGCCTCACACAGAGAAACACGTGCCAGAATACACCTGCACACAGTGCCTCATACAGAGAATCACGTGCAAAAATACACCTGCACACACCATCCACCCTCCCACCATACCCTTCAGAAGAAAATCCCCGCACCTTGCACACATGCACGAATGCAAAAGGCTTCCACACTATAAAACATGTATTTGGAACCAGATCATATCAATACCAGCACTGGAAAATTACTGTTGTTGGAAAATATGTGTATTCAATGCAGGTCTAAAAGAATTCAGCGAGACAAAATGTCACATTTTTTCAGGCAGTTTTTTCCACAGTGGGTGGGCCTGAAAAGAGAAAGATTTCTGACACCGTTACTTCTTCGTGACTACAGAGGTTTTTAGTGGCCTGGTATCAGAAGTGGAACGAAGGTTAGAACAGAAAGCTTGTATTCAATATATATATATATATATATATATATATATATAGAGATATAGATAGATAGATAGATAGATAGATAGATAATAAATAAATAAAACAAAGTTGAAAAACAACACCTATTTTGTTAGCAAAAAAATAAAATCAGAATTTTCGCAGCTTGGTCACAAACTACACTTATAACAGGTGACGTAATGCTATTTTTTACGTCATCTTTCTGACCTTACATGACGTCTTCTACTACGTAAAGTTGTCATGTTCTATTTATTTATTTATTTCATTAAAAAAAAATAATAATAAAGAAAAACGTAGTCAGTAAAGATAGTAGAAGAGAGGAGAGGAACATTTTCAAATTTGGAGTATCTAAAAATAAGTCGAGCAGCATTGTCTTGACCTCTTTGGAGTTTGTCAAGTGAAGTTTTTGAAATGCTGGCAAGAACATTGTTACTTGCATTAATCAATCTTGGACAAAACAAAAGCACATACTAATGTTTTGCTTGTTTCAATAGACTGGTAATGGTGAATGGAACTGATTCTTCGCAACTCAATTTAAGCTGGTTTTCAAATGTTAGAAATGTTTTGCTGAAATGACAGACTGGTCAGGACTGACATCGAGGCTCCGCACTGACCTGGAGACAGAAATAACTGTGTTGTTACCAGAAGAGAATGAGTGAGGGACGGGTGGTTCCAAAAATGTCTTCGGGCAAGCAAGCAACAGTTCCGTATTTTCATCATTTAGCTGTAGTTTGTTGAAGGTCATCCAAGACTTCAAGTCTGTTATATACATTTTGATGTGCGTCATCAGTTGATCAGTTTCAGCTGACAGAGTTGTGTTTCGTCAGCGAATTTCTCGTGCAAGAGTATTGGCCATTTACACAGGAAGTCTGGGTTCGATTTGATAAGTTTGGCTAAATCCAGGAAACAGAAAGATCATGGATAACAAAAGAATGCTTGAGCCTCTTAGCGAGTGAATGACCAATTGCATCAAATGCTGTAGTAAAATCTAAAAGAACAAGAACCGAAATTTGCTCTGCGTCAAAACCACAAAGAATGTTATTTACAGTCTTTAGCGACGCTGTTTCGGCACAGTGACCTTGTCGGCAAGCAGACGAATGGTGGTCGTAAAGATCATTCTGCTCTAGGTGTTAAAGAACCTGGGAGAGGACGGTGTTTGAGCAGGTCTGTAATTGTTCAGACTGTTCTAGTTCAAGGAAAGGAAAGATTCTCTATGAGTGGACGCACAAGACTGCACGCAGGATTTCGGATTCACATACAGAGACTTAATTGTAAGGTACTGTATTTGTCGTGGTGAGCGGAGCAGTACCCCCACACCCCACCCCCACGCCCCTACACCCCACCCCGCCTTCCCTGCCCCTAATTAGTTGCACGTGACGCCAGAGCTGTGTCAAGCCAGATTAAGGCATGCCCCCGCCCAGTGCGGAATGCGGCCAGCCAATTAGCAGAGAGAGAGAGAGAGAGGGAGAGAGAGAGAGAGAGAGAGAGGCAGGGCCAGTTACGGCAGAGGCCCAGAACTGGGGAAAGCTTAGCTGTAATCATCATAATGACGCCGCTATCAACGTCACGTTGAGCGCTGACGTCCACCTGAATTATCCCCGTGTCGCCAAACACCGCCGTGATGTGGTCTTTGTGGTCCTGGCTGTGACACATGGTGTGGTCTGTATGGTCCTGGCTGTGACACATGGTGTGGTCTGTATGGTCCTGGCTGTGACACATGGTGTGGTCTGTATGGTCCTGGCTGTGACACATGGTGTGGTCTGTATGGTCCTGGCTGTGACACATGGTGTGGTCTGTATGGTCCTGGCTGTGACACATGATGTGGTCTGTATGGTCCTGACTGTGACACATGGTGTGGTCTGTATGGTTCTGGCTGTGACACATGATTTGGTCTGTACAGCCCTAGCTGTGACACATGGTGTGGTCTGTATGGTCCTGGCTGTGACACATGGTGTGGTCTGTCTGTATGGTCCTGTCTCTGACACATGGTGTGGTCTGTATGGTCCTGGCTGTGACACATGGTGTGGTCTGTCTGTATGGTCCTGGCTGTGACACATGCTGTGGTCTGTCTGTATGGTCCTGGCTGTGACACATGGTGTGGTCTGTATGGTCCTGGCTGTGACACATGGTGTGGTCTGTATGGTCCTGGCTGTGACACATGGTGTGGTCTTTGTGGTCCTGGCTGTGACACATGGTGTGGTCTGTATGGTCCTGGCTGTGACACATGGTGTGGTCTGTATGGTCCTGACTGTGACACATGGTGTGGTCTGTATGGTCCTGGCTGTGACACATGGTGTGGTCTGTATGGTCCTGGCTGTGACACATGGTGTGGTCTGTATGGTCCTGGCTGTGACACATGGTGTGGTCTGTCTGTATGGTTCTGACTGTGACACATGGTGTGGTCTGTATGGTCCTGGCTGTGACACATGTTGAGGTCTGTATGGTTCTGGCTGTGACACATGGTGTTGTCTGTATGGTTCTGGCTGTGACACATGGTGTTGTCTGTATGGTTCTGGCTCTGACACATGTTGTGGTCTTTGTGGCCATGGCTGTGACACATGGTGTGGTCTTTGTGGCCATGGCTGTGACACATGGTGTGGTTTTTGTGGCCATGGCTGTGACACATGGTGTGGTCTTTATGGTCCTGGCTGTGACACATGGTGTGGTCTTTGTGGCCATGGCTGTGACACATGGTGTGGTCTTTGTGGTCCTGGCTGTGACACATGTTGTGGTCTTTGTGGCCATGGCTGTGACACATGGTGTGGTCTTTATGGTCCTGGCTGTGACACATGTTGTGGTCTTTGTGGCCATGGCTGTGACACATGGTGTGGTCTTTGTGGCCATGGCTGTGACACATGGTGTGGTCTTTGTGGCCATGGCTGTGACACATGGTGTGGTCTTTGTGGCCATGGCTGTGACACATGGTGTGGTTTTTGTGGCCATGGCTGTGACACATTGTGTGGTCTGTATGGTCCTGGCTGTGACACATAGTGTGGTCTGTATGGTCCTGGCTGTGACACATGGTGTGGTCTGTATGGTCCTGACTGTGACACATGTTGTGGTCTGTCTGTATGGTCCTGGCTGTGACACATGCTGTGGTCTGTCTGTATGGTCCTAGCTGTGACACATGGTGTGGTCTGTATGGTCCTGGCTGTGACACATGGTGTGGTCTGTATGGTCCTGGCTGTGACACATGGTGTGGTCTGTATGGTCCTGGCTGTGACACATGGTGTGGTCTGTCTGTATGGTCCTGGCTGTGACACATGGTGTGGTCTTTCTGTATGGTCCTGGCTGTGACACATGGTGTGGTCTTTCTGTATGGTCCTGGCTGTGACACATGGTGTGGTCTGTATGGTCCTGGCTGTGACACATGGTGTGGTCTGTCTGTATGGTCCTAGCTGTGACGCATGGTGTGGTCTGTATGGTCCTGGCTGTGACACATGGTGTGGTCTTTGTGGTCCTGTCCCTGACACATGGTGTGGTCTGTCTGTATGGTCCTGTCCCTGACACATGGTGTGATCTGTATGGTCCTGACCCTGACACATTGTGTGGTCTGTATGGTTCTGGGTGTGACACATGTTGTGGTCTTTGTGGCCATGGCTCTGACACATGGTGTGGTCTGTATGGTCCTGGCTCTGACACATGGCGTGGTCTGTATGGTCCTGGCTCTGACACATGGCGTGGTTTGTATGGTTCTGGCTGTGACACATGTTGTGGTCTTTGTGGCCATGGCTCTGACACATGGTGTGGTCTTTGTGGCCATGGCTCTGACACATGGTGTGGTCTTTGTGGCCATGGCTCTGACACATGGTGTGGTCTGTATGGTCCTGGCTCTGACACATGGCGTGGTTTGTATGGTTCTGGCTGTGACACATGTTGTGGTCTTTGTGGCCATGGCTGTGACACATGGTGTGGTCTTTGTGGACATGGCTCTGACACATGGTGTGGTCTTTGTGGCCATGGCTGTGACACATGGTGTGGTCTTTGTGGCCATGGCTCTGACACATGGTGTGGTCTTTGTGGCCATGGCTCTGACACATGGTGTGGTCTTTGTGGCCATGGCTGTGACACATGGTGTGGTCTTTGTGGCCATGGCTGTGACACATGGTGTGGTCTTTGTGGCCATGGCTGTGACACATGGTGTGGTCTTTGTGGCCATGGCTGTGACACATGGTGTGGTCTTTGTGACCATGGCTCTGACACATGGTGTGTTGTTTATGTTCACCTCCAGTTCTACATGTCATTCCTTTTCCTCTCAGTTTGTTCAGTTCCAGTTCTATGTTTCGTTCCTTTACTTTTTTTTCTATTTCAGTCGCCCGGTAAACCCCCTCCCCCTTGCTGAGAATGTTCTCTTCTTCCAATAACAACATTTTTCTTCTTTTTTTTGGTATCGCTCTCTGTAGCGGATAGCTAAAGAAGATGTTCAGAATTTTTGCAGATGTCATGTTCAGTACCATTTAAAAACAATTGCCTGTTTGGAGAGACCGTGTGCTTTATATGGAATACTTAGCTGAAAAACAATCATCAACAGCAACAACATACATCAATAAAATCTTTTGATATGGATTTACGCTTTTAAAATGATTGGCAATGCTGGATTTCTAATCATTTGAGAATTTTACTTTCCATTTTGCTTCCAAGCCATATGTTCTAAGTTTGTTGTTTTTCTCCCACACTTCAATTTTTGTCCAGAATACGATCTTATTCCGTAAGAATTTTTGATACTTCTGTCGCCTTGCTAGTACGTCAGCACACACAGTTAGGTGACATTGGACCGCTTTGGCGACATCCACTTTCAAAGCTATTTTTTCCGAGACAGTTCCGCAAACCACTGTCCGTAAACCACTGCTGACGACAAGCAGAGAAAACGTGGGCACGCTGAAATTTTCACAGAAGCCGAATGTCTTCCACACAGTGATCATGTAAGACCAAACAAACGGAATCTTTTTTTTCCGACGTCTATGGAAACGAACAGTTCATGTGGTTAATTGTCGTTGAAGTAATTGTATTAATATGTCAAATCATAACTCAACATATTTTCCCCTAACAAAGCCTGTTTCACTTAACAGATTCGAAAATATTGTTTCTATTCTGTTTGCAATACACAGTGATCGCATTTTGAACGATATGTAATGAAATTCGACGTCAATTCTCTCAGTCCATTCGATTAGTTTGTTAACTAAGGATCTTATGTCATCGTCCATCTCACGTGATCTGGTTGACAATACACCAGATATTCAACTAGGATAATGGGGGAATATGGAGAGACATCACCAAAACGAGAACACATTGAGATGAAGACTTATAAATCATAAACGTTTTCGTGCTGCGCGCTCGGAAAATGTCATTGCTGGCCTTGGAACGTCATCACACGACCATGTGAGCAATGCCAGCGCACATGGCAATGGCCCACTGTCCCTCATTGTCCCGCAGATGACAACGACCCTGAAAGGACTTCCCTGCACACAACTCAACCACGTTTCTTCACAGACCACATTACTCCCAGCGTGGCGTTTCGAGTTCCGTAACGGGCGCAAGATAGGTTTTAATTCACTACCCTTCAAGCATTGTGCATTTTCACGAGGTCTATGCGCGTGGATGAGGCTTCTTCATAATGCATCGATCTTCCTCCCCCCCCCCCGCCCCCTCTTCCCTCTTTCAGTGGAGATAAGCGCATGATTGAATGGTCCAAACGCATGGACGCCCTCTTGCGCCAGATCAAACTGACCTCCTAGCTAACCAAATTTGTCCAGCTCGGATGGAAACACATTCTGAAGTGCATCGTTTCATCATAGCGAGATGCGGCTAAAGCCTCGTTTCAAACACGCAACAGAAGTTGCTCTCGGAAATGTCGGTTGCCACTGCTGATCCATAGACTGCGGCCTCCCATACATGTGCCGCACTGCCCCCCACCCCATCCTTCGACCCCCCTCTTCCCCCCGCCCCGCCCCTTACCGCTCCATCTCCTTCCTTTCTCTTCACTCTTCACACAACTGTTCT
>NC_134882.1:53558499-53565999 GCF_041734735.1 Babylonia areolata | reverse complement strand
CCTTCTTTTTCTTTAGCTGATGTCAGCAGATCTTCATAAGGTTCAGTTTGCTACTTGATGTTTTGGCGCACTCGTTCATTGAAGATGTGATTTAATGTTTAGTACCTTGCAACGACACATCATTTCCGTGTTGTGAATTCTTCTTGCCAAATTTGCCCCGAGGAGCACGTGAGCAAAAAAAACAAAAACAAAGAACAACACCAACAACAAAACAAAAACGCTGCTAAAGTAATGCACGAAGTAAGGTTAACTGACACAGATAATTGGACTTTCTTTTACAGTAATTCGGATGAGATGATAATCCGAGGTCCCGTGTGCAGCATCATTGCTCTTGGCGCACTGAAAAACAAAATCCACGACAACAAAAGGGTTGTCCTCTAGCAAAATTCTGTTGAAGAAATACACTCTGATAGGTACATAAATTTTATGCATGCACACAAGGCCTGACTAAGCGCGTTGTGTTTTGCTGCTGAGGTTTAGCGTATATTGATTTGTCCCAACGCAGTGAGACATTGAAACTGGAACTGAACCTTTAAAGAGAAATTTCAACAACAAAAAACAGAACATAACATTTTAAAAGTGTAATTAAACTACATGTACACAACAATCATGGGTTCACCAAAAAATTCCAAAAACAACTTTATGTTCCAGTTAGGGTGTGGCCGACAAAACAAAAGAAGAACTGTAAAGACATCAACAGGTTTTCTTCGTGGCTTCACCAACGGCCACATTTCAACACACTACACAGGAAGCCTCCCACGTCGTTCCAGTCTGTTGAATGAGGACAACAGAACACAGACAGTTCGGTAATCACACCCCACGTCATCCCAGTCTGTTGAATGAAGACAACAGAACACAGACAGTTCGGTAATCACACCCCACGTCATCCCAGTCTGTTGAATGAGGACAACAGAACACAGACAGTTCGGTAATCACACCCCACGTCATCCCAGTCTGTTGAATGAAGACAACAGAACACAGACAGTTCGGCAATCACACCCAACGTCATCCCAGTCTGTTGAATGAGGACAACAGAACACAGACAGTTCGGTAATCACACCCAACGTCATCCCAGTCTGTTGAATGAGGACAACAGAACACAGACAGTTCGGTAATCACACCCCACGTCATCCCAGTCTGTTGAATGAAGACAACAGAACACAGACAGTTCGGCAATCACATCGAATGAAGACAACAGAACACAGACAGTTCGGTAATCACACCCCACGTCATCCCAGTCTGTTGAATGAAGACAACAGAACACAGACAGTTCGGCAATCACACCCAACGTCATCCCAGTCTGTTGAATGAAGACAACAGAACGCAGACAGTTCGGTAATCACAACCCACGTCATCCCAGTCTGTTGAATGAAGACAACAGAACACAGACAGTTCGGCAATCACATCCGTACACTGGCTGAAGAAAACAGAGTTGGCCAGTCATCCACTGGTCAGCTGGTCTAATTAATGAAGAGAAGCAGTGGACAACGTTCCAATCGCACCTCTCTGTCTGCCCGGCTACTTGTGTGTCTCTATCTGTGCGCCTCCAGGTCTGTGACACACACAGACTTCAACCCAAACCCCACACGATCGTTTCAAAGAGTGGAAAAGAAGAATGCGAACACACGAAGTGGTAAGAAAAAAAAGAGGGAGGGGTGCGGGGGTGGGGGGTTGAGGAAAATGCGAGGGTCGGAGAAGACTAGCTGTGAGACAAGGGTCCCCTTTCCACAATGTAAACAGGTAGCTTGCTTTCAGTTGTCACTGGGACCACTGAGAAGATGAGGAGGTCAACGACTGGCGCACTTATGTGTTATGTAGGTCAACGGCTGGGACCACTGAGAGTTGTGTAGGTCAACGGCTGGGACCACTGATATGCAAGTGAATGACTGGGAGCTCTGAGATCTCAGTATGCAGGTCAATGGACCACCAGGATGTCGTTATGTAGATGAATGGACCACTGAGAGGTCAGTATGTAGGTCACGGGACCACTGAGATGTCAGTATGTAGGTCATTCAACCACTGATATGTCAGTGTATAGATGAATAGACCACTGAGATCTCAATATGTAGGTCATTCAACCACCGATATGTCAGTGTATAGATGAATAGACCACTGAGATGTCAGTATGTAGGTTACCGGACCACTGAGAGGTCAGTATGTAGGTCATCAGACCACTGAGAGGTCAGTATGTAGGTCATGGGATCACTGTGATGTCAGTATGTAGGTCACTGTACCACTGAGATATCAGTATGTAGGTTACTGGACCACTGTGATGTCAGTATGTAGGTCACTGTACCACTGAGATATCAGTATGTAGGTTACTGGACCACTGAGAGGTCAGTATGTAGGTCATGGGATCGCTGAGATGTCAGTATGTAGATCATGGGACCACCGTGATGTCAATATGTAGGTCACGGGACCACTGAATGTTAGTAAGTAGGTCGGCGGAGCACTGAGAATTGAGTGTGTAGTCACATCCACACACAGGCTGAAGGAAGTAAAGTTAATTACCCTCTGGTCAGTTGGTTTAAGTAACGTCGGAAGAGAAGCAGTTGACAGCGTGCTATTCATTTTATCCCGCCTAGATTATTGTTATTCTCTCTTTGCTGGCCTTCCCAATGATAAACTCTACAAGCTCCAGAAAATACAGAATAGTGCAGCTCGACTCGTCCTTAAAAAGTCGAGGAGAGAGAGTGTTACTGCTTCATTGGTTGCCTGTTCAAGCCAGAATTGAATATAAAGTTGCCTGCCTATGCTTTCAGTGCATGAATTGTGATACCACACCCTCATATCTTTCTGAGCTTGTTAACCCGTACTTGCCAAACAGAACATTGAGATCTCTTGATTCCTCCCAGCTGTTCCCCGATACTTCCTTAACTCCTGTGGAAAGAGGTCATTTTCCGTCTTCGGCCCAACAACTTGGAATTCTCTGCCTATTGCTCTCAGACAAACAACTCATATATCTACCTTTAAAGTAAATCTTAAAACTTATCTCTTTAACAAAATGCTTGTCATAACTCAAATAGTGCTGTCGTCCCAGGCCCATGGCAATGTGAGTGTGTGTGTGTGATGGGAGAGTAGAGAGAATGGGAGTGGGTAGATGGTTTTCAGTTTTTCAGTTTTCAGTAGCTCAAGGAGGCGTCACTGCGTTCGGACAAAACCATATACGCTACACCACATCTGCCAAGCAGATGCCTGATCAGCAGCGTAACCCAACGCGCTTAGTCAGTCCTTGAGAAAAAAAAGGGGGGGGGATAAATAATAGATAAGCTTACATAAATAAATGAATAAATAAATAAATAAAAATTATAATATAGAATAAGGTAGTAGTAATAATAATAATAATAATAATAATAAAAAAAAGAATAAAAAAAAGAAAAAAGACAGCAATGATGATAAATAAGCAAATAAATGTAAAACATGAAGACTCACATTCACACATACCCCCACACATGCATAACAGATATGCACCAAACATGCAGTTTCACAGATATGAAAGCACAGTCAAATACATATAAACGTACATGAGCTCCAACACACACACACACACACTCACACACACACACACACATTACCCTGCACCTCCTCTACCCCCCTCCTCCACACACTCATTTCTAGTCAACGTATCGCAGCTTCCACGGCACACACACACACACACACACACACACACACACACACACACACTCACACACACACACACACACACACACACACACACACACACACACACACACACACAGATGAACACTTACTTGTACATATACGCCCATATCTCCCACCCCCAACCCCACACACATATATACAAAGATATATATATATATATATATATATATATATATATATATATATATATATATACACGTTCCAATATCCTGTTGCTCCCACAGTGTAGGCATGCATACACTCACATACCTCATCCTCTACCTCACCTCCCCCCCGCACCCCCACCTCCACTCACACACACACACACACACACACGCGCGCACGCACGCACGTGCACAGAACTCTCCTGACACTTGTGTACACTTACACTCTCTCGCATGCACAAACGCACTCAAAAGCATAGACACACACAAACACACACATACACACACGCACAGAGGCTGCCACTGATTGGCCGCAAGAGGGATGGGAAAAGATCTCTGATGCCAAGAACGTGGCGTCTAGTGTGTTGCTCAGTCTACTGTATTTGGAAAGGCCCACACAGACTCTGTTCCGTTTTGAAGAAATTTGCGCAATGTTGGTTTGGAAATGATGCCGATATTTGTTTGATTTGCAAAGCATCGTGCTCTACCTTTCATGTTAGACTTGCGGCCGCTCCCTCTCTCTGCTTTTATTTCTTTGAGGCGATCGATGGTGTGATGGCCTTGTACCTGTTTTTTGTTGTTGTTTTTTTGTTGTTGTTTTTTTTGATATTCTTTGACTTTTCTGAGGATTTCCGATTTTCCTAGATGTAGGCAGCTCGTTGGTGTTGCGTTACCAGCAAGTCTGTCAGCTCGCTCATTTCCCTTAACACCTGCATGTCCCGGGCAGTATGACCATGTGAGTTTTTTAATCTGAAAGTTCCGCATTGCATTATGCCACTCTGGGCTTCCCATTCCGTTTTCAATTTTCTGTATGAGGTTCATGGGTAGATGGATGGTGGTGGTGTGGTTCGAAAGGGAGAATGACCCGATTTTTACCCCTTTTATCTTTTCTATCCAAAATTTAATTTTACAATTTTACAAAATCTGTGGCATGCAGATTACAATTACGTTCCTTTTTACATGTATGCATTTTAAGTGAAAATTGCTGTCATCTCAGCCGTTTAATCATGTGTGTGTCTGTGCGTGGGTGTTAGTGTGAGTGTTGGAGTGTAACAGTTGTAGTGTTGATAGTATGTTACTTTGTGAGTTTTATGCACTGTGTTTTTTGTTGTTGTTTTTTTATACTGTTAATGATTCTGTTTTTATGTTTCTACTACTTTTATATGCTTTCTTGTTTCACTTTAGGTACTGGATTAAAAAGCGCTTAGAGCTTGCTTATGCTTGTATTATAGCGCTATATAAAAAATAAAATATCATTATTTATTATTATTTCATACTTTTCTGTCTGTCCGGCTTCTTGATTATCTTTGTCTGTGCACAGCTAGATTTCATGTTGAACACACACACACACACACACACACACACACACACACACACACACACACACACACACACACACACACACACACACACACATTATATATATTTATATATTTATTTACTATATCAAACCGAGTCACAAGACAATCCATATATATCTAAACGTTGTTATATTGATATAATTGAAAAATGAAACACACAGAGAACCAATGTTGTTTTGTTAAATCTGCTCTCACCTCACATGACTTAGATCATAGATGGCTGAACCAGGGTTCACTAAATGTTGACAGATTAAGAATCGATTTTCAACAGAAAGTAGCGTGTCAGTATATAAGGTAATGTGAAAGTAGTATAAAACAGAAAAAAAATCTAAGTTAACATTCTACAATTATCGCATCACCAAAGAACACAGACTTGAACCATATCTGATCTACCCAAGGAAAAACTTAGCAAAGTATCGCCATTTGCAAACCTACCATGAGTGCACACAGTCCTCACACAGAAAAAGGGCAGATACACAGGTACAGATTTGGGAGAGTGTGCAAACTGCATCGCAAAATGAGTATCTGAGTTAACAAATTTTGCTAATACTGACAAAAGTCGAATCAATTTGCAATTTCGACCTTGTACAACCTTGACCTGCATAATTCATATGTGGATGTTTCAAAGCAGACGTTGGGTTATAACTCACACATCTTTCAACCAGTTTGGTTGGTTTTTACCGTTCTTTGTCAATGGTTTTTTTTATGACAAATGAATATGATTCTGATTCCAACACACACACTCGCTCACATGCATTTCTTTTCAACGTTAATTGTGTCCGTAAACCTCTGTTAATGATTTTAATGACAAGTTAACAGGATTCTGTTTCCAACACACCCACACACATGCATTTCTTTTTACCATTAATTGTTTTGTCTATAAACCTTTGTCGATAGTTTTTATGGCAAATAAACAGCGTTCTGATTCAAACACACACACACACACACACACACACACACATGCATTTATTGTTACCATTAATTGTTTTGTCTATAAACCTCTGTTAATGGTTTTTATGAGGAATAGATAGGATTCTGATTCAAACACACTCACTCACTCACATGAGCGCACAATGCATTTCCTTCCCAAATTTTTTTTCCCCCATGTTTTTCACTCACAGCGAAAAGTGTTCTACTAAAAAAATAAATAAATAAATAACACAGGCAGGCCATATAGAAATGAAGGCACATATGTGTGTGTGTGCACAATGCGCTCACACGTCTGAAGAGAGAGGGAACGAGAGGAGGGAGGGAACAGCGAGACAGAGGGAGAGGGAATGCGGGATACGGATACGGACAGAAACAAAAACACATTCACAGGCAGCAGAAGACAGAGAGACAGACTGAACAGACAGACAGACAGACAGACAGAGCAGGAGACACACCGAGAAACACAGAAACCAAACAATGTTATCTTTCTGGCACAGACAGCTCGCTCGCACAACGGCAAAGAAAAGAGATAAAAAGAAAAAAAAAGAAAAAAGAAAAGAAAGCGGAGTTTGAGAAGGAAGGGGGGCGGGGGGAAGGGGGGGTGGGTGTGAAAGGGGCAAAGTTCCCCAGCCATCCTAATGTAGACACCATCATACTCTACAGACAGCTGGGTCTTCTAATGTAGACACCAGTGTAGCCTACAGACAGCTGTCTCCTAATGCAGACACCATCAGAGCCTGCAGACAGCTGTCCCTAATGTAGACATCATGAGAACCCACAAGTCTCCTAATGTAGACACCATCATAGCTTACAGACAGCTGTCTCCTAATGTAGACACCATCAGAGCCTACCGACAGCTGTCTCCTAATGTAGACACCATCATAGCTTACAGACAGCTGTCTTCTAATGTAGACACCATCATAGCTTACAGACAGCTGTCTTCTAATGTAGACACCATCATAGGTTACAGACAGCTGTCTTCTAATGTAGACACCATCATAGGTTACAGACAGCTGTCTTCTAATGTAGACACCATCATAGCTTACAGACAGCTGTCTTCTAATGTAGACACCATCATAGGTTACAGACAGCTGTCTTCTAATATAGACACCATCATAGGTTACAGACAGCTGTCTTCTAATGTAGACACCATCATAGGTTACAGACAGCTGTCTTCTAATGTAGACACCATCATAGCTTACAGACAGCTGTCTCGTAATGTAGACACCTACAGACAGCTGTCTTCTAATGTAGACACCATCATAGCTTACAGACAGCTGTCTTCTAATGTAGACACCATCAGAGCCTACCGACAGCTGTCTCCAAATGTAGACACCGCCAAAGCCTACAAACAGCTGTCTCGTAATGTAGACACCATCAGAGCCTACAAACAGCTGTCTCGT
>NC_134882.1:53508499-53550999 GCF_041734735.1 Babylonia areolata | reverse complement strand
ATTACCATCTCCCTGTCTCTCTCTCTCTCTTGTTCCCCCCTCCCACTCTATTACCATCTCCATATCTCTCCTCTCTCTCGTGTTGCCTATGGCCTAGAGGCAACGCGTCCACCTAGGAAGCGAGAGAATCTGAGCGCCCTTGTTCGAATCACGGCTCAGCCGCCGATATTTTCTCTCCCTCCACTAGACCTTGAGTGGTGGTCTGGACGCTAGTCATTCGGATGAGACGATAAACCGAGGTCCCGTGTGCAGCACGCACTTAGCGCACGTAAAAGAACCCACGGCAACAAAAGGGTTATTCCTGGCAAAATTCTGTAGAAAAATCCACGTCTATAGGAAAAACAAATAAAACTGCACGCAGGAAAAATACAAAAAAATGGGTGGCGCTGTAGTATAGCGACGCGCTCTCCCTTGGGATAGCACCCCGAATTTCACACAGAGAAATCTGTTGTGATAAAAAGAAATACAAAAATACAAAAAATACAAAATACCTTCTCCCTGTCTCTTCTCTCTCATTTGGATGGACAATCTGGACATTGTTATTATATGTTCGTATTGATATGATGGGTTTTGATGTTGAGGCATAAATGATTATTTCAGCATTTCTATGTATTTTGATATGTGTTTGTATTGATATGATGTGTGTCGATGTTACATGCGTAAATATTTGTTTTCTGTGTACTGTCCAAACCTTGGAGAAGAACGACTGAAAAAAAAGCACATAATCCCCCTGTCACATGAACTTTAAGCTGATGACAAAGTGCCAAAGTGTCGCAAATCTCTTATTAGTTTATGTTCTTTCAATCCTGTTTTTCTTTCTATTCAATTTGATCGTCTTGCACCATTTTGTTCTGATTAGTACTCTCCTCTCTCTCTTTCTTGTTTCTCCTCTCTCTCTGTCACCCTCTCCCTGTCTCCCCCCTCTGCTCTCTTCCCGAAGAAAAACATAACTTTAGAACAACAAGATTTGAGTCGTTATCTTCCAAGACAAATAAATTCTAGTTTGAAACATTTTTTTCAGCATATGAAAGGGGTTGAACGCCTTAGAATCAGAATCAGAATAACATAATCTCAGAAGAGAAATTAATTTGCAGAAGTCTTTGATACATACAGATTACAAGCAAAGCGGTAAGATTTGGCATACAACACCATATGACAAAATAACACTCAACTTAGTCGTAGCAAAGTAAGCCCGATAAAGAATATTAACGTTCCAGTATTTAAAACACATACATACACGTGCGCGCACACACCCGTCCGTACGCAAGCACTCATGCACACGTATATATGCACATGCACATGAACAGCGTATCAAACAAATACAGTGGTGAAGTCAATACAAATTAACATTAAAATGCAAAACACACAACCAAATTAAATACAAGTAAGGCACAGGAGCATCAGTTACAGGCATAGAAACATCAATTCTAGTCATAAAAAACATCAACTACATCACTAAGATTAGCATCTTTATCGTAAAATAAGATGTATCTGCTTAAAATCAGAAAAACAAAAATCAATTCCACAGTAAAATTAGCATCCTTATAGTGTAAACAGCTAGACTTCTTTAAAAACTCTGTCTCTGTCTCTGTCTCTCTGTCTCCCTCTCTCTCTCTCTCTCTCTCCTTGCAATCGCACACATACATGGAGGCATGCACGCATACGCACGCCACACACGCACATACGCCCGTCCACACACGCACACACACACACACACACACCCACACACACACACACACACACACACACACACACACACTCCTCACAGCCCTCCTCCCGCACCCGAACCCCCCACCCCCACCCCACCCCCATCTCCCTCCCAATTTGGATACAGCCTTGGATGTTTTCACATGAATCTAGCAATACATTCCACTAGGTACACTCAAAACATCCTCTCAGTTCTTCCACACTTTCATCCGTCCACACTTTCACACAACAGAGGTCAGTCTGTTTAACCCTTATCTTGTTTATTTTCTGCCCGTCTCTGTTTTCTATGTGGAAAAGATGATGGTGGGTGAAAGCGGCGTGTGTGGTGTTAGAGACAGTGGAGTAGACTTCTGGGGTGTCTGTCCGTTCAGTGAAATAGGCTTTTGGGGTGGCCTGTCTGTATGTTCAGTGAAATAGACTTCTGGGATGGCCTGTCTGTATGTTCAGTGAAATAGACTTCTGGGATGGCCTGTCTGTATGTTCAGTGAAGTAGACTTCTGGGGTGGCCTGTCTGTATGTTCAGTGAAATAGACTTCTGGGGTGGCCTGTCTGTACGTTCTGTGAAATAGACGTCTGGGATGGCCTGTCTGTATGTTGTGTGAAATAGACGTCTGGGGTGGCCTGTCTGTATGTTCAGTGAAATAGACTTCTGGGGTGGCCTCTCTATATGTTCAGAGTCATCCTTTTTGACACTGAGGCGTGCAGACACAATCGGTGTGGTGCATTATTGTTCATGGATATAATTCTTAAAGATACAGCACGTTGGGTCTGGTCTGGAACACTCTCTCACAACACGGAAGAAGGGAAAGGTCAAGTGTCCATTTGACATGGGATTTAACGAATGCAACGACATCACGTGTCCATTTGACATGGGATTTAACGAATGCAACGACATCACGTGTCCATTTGACATGGGATTTAACGAATGCAACGACAAACTTCAACATCATGTTGACCACACACGACGGGAGAAACACTGAGAAAGAGAGAGACAGAGACAGACAGACAGACAGAGAGGGACATACATACAGAGAAAAAGACATAGACTAAGAGAGAAAGAGGAAAAGAGAAAGGAATAAACAGATACAGTGACAGAAAAAAAGGCACAGTAACCTGTAAACAAAGAAATACACAAAGACGGAAAGACAAACTGATACAGAAAAAGACAGACAGAAATCCAGACAGAGACAAACGGGAAACACGCACAATTTCAATGACAACAGAACACAGACAGATAGAGACAGAAATCCAGACAGAGCAAACGGGAAACGCGCACAATTTCAATGACAACTTAACACAGACAGAAAGAGACAGAAATCCAGACAGAGCAAATGGGAAACGCACACAATTTTCAATGACAACAGAACACAGACAGAAAGAGACAGAAATCCAGACAGAGCAAATGGGAAACGCGCACAATTTTCAATGACAACAGAACACAGACAGACAGAGACAGAAATCCAGACAGAGCTAATGGGAAACGCGCACAATTTCAATGACGACAGAACACAGACAGAGAGAGACAGAAATCCAGACAGAGCTAATGGGAAACGCGCACAATTTCAATGACGACAGAACACAGACAGAAACAGAGCAAACGGGAAACGCGCACAATTTTCAATGACAACAGAAAAAGACAGATGACTAGGCACTGAGGGAAAACCCACGAGGGATCAATCATTATTCGTACAGACATTCTACACACCTGGGGAAAAATAGCTGACAGTGCACATCAATCGAGTTGAGAAGTGTGATGGACACACAGACAAACAGACCTAGAAACAAGTGATGAAAGACAGAATGAGAAAAAAAAACATGCCAAAGAAAAAACACAGGGAGAGGGACCTGTGAAGAAAGTCATGTCTGACAAAACTTTTCACATAAATTACTTTCATGTGTATGAAGAGACAGAGACAGAAAAAAAACGTATCAAAACAAAGAGAAAAGTGAGCGACGTTGCGTTCAGGACAAACCACGCTCTCTCTGTCAGCTGTTTTCCCATCACAAACCTCTCTCTGTCAGCTGTTTCCCCATCACAAACCTCTCTCTGTCAGCTGTTTTCCCCATCACAAACCTCTCTCTGTCAGCTGTTTCCCCATCACAAACCTCTCTCTGTTCAGTCAGCTGTTTTCCCATCACAAACCTCTCTCTCTCTCAGCTGTTTTCCGTCACAAACATCTCTCTCTGTCAGCTGTTTCCCCATCACAAACCTCTCTCTGTCAGCTGTTTCCCCATCACAAACCTCTCTCTGTTCAATCAGCTGTTTTCCCATCACAAACCTCTCTCTCTCTGTCAGCTGTTTCCCCATCACAAACATCTCTCTCTGTCAGCTGTTTCCCCATCACAAACCTCTCTCTGTCAGCTGTTTCCCCATCACAAACCTCTCTCTGTTCAATCAGCTGTTTTCCCATCACAAACCTCTCTCTCTCTGTCAGCTGTTTCCCCATCACAAACCTCTCTCTCTGTCAGCTGTTTTCCCATCACAAACCTCTCTCTGTCAGCTGTTTCCCCATCACAAACCTCTCTCTGTCGGCTGATTCCCCATCACAAACCCCTCTCTCTCAGCTGTTTTCCCATAACAAACCTCTCTCTCTGTCAGCTGTTTTCCCATCACAAACATCTCTCTGTTCAGTCAGCTGTTTTCCCATAACAAACCTCTCTCTCTGTCAGCTGTTTTCCCATCACAAACCTCTCTCTGTCAGCTGTTTCCCCATCACAAACCTCTCTCTGTTCAATCAGCTGTTTTCCCATCACAAACCTCTCTCTCTCTGTCAGCTGTTTCCCCATCACAAACCTCTCTCTGTCAGCTGTTTCCCCATCACAAACCTCTCTCTGTCAGCTGTTTCCCCATCACAAACCTCTCTCTCTGTCAGCTGTTTTCCCATCACAAACCTCTCTCTCTGTCAGCTGTTTCCCCATCACAAACCTCTCTCTGTTCAATCAGCTGTTTTCCCATCACAAACCTCTCTCTCTGTCAGCTGTTTCCCCATCACAAACCTCTCTCTGTCGGCTGTTTCCCCATCACAAACCTCTCTCTGTCAGCTGTTTTCCCATCACAAACCTCTATCTGTCAGCTGTTTCCCCATCACAAACCTCTCTCTGTTCAGTCAGCTGTTTTCCCATCACAAACCTCTCTCTGTTCAGTCAGCTGTTTTCCCATCACAAACCTCTCTCTGTCAGCTGTTTCCCCATCACAAACCTCTCTCTGTTCAGTCAGCTGTTTTCCCATCACAAACCTCTCTCTGTCAGCTGTTTTCCCATCACAAACATCTCCCTGTCAGCTATTTCCCCATCACAAACCTCTCTCTGTCAGCTGTTTTCCCATCACAAACCTCTCTCTGTCAGCTGTTTCCCCATCACAAACCTCTCTCCGTCAGCTGTTTCCCCATCACAAACCTCTCTCTCTGTCAGCTGTTTTCCCATCACAAACCTCTCTCTCTCTCTCAGCTGTTTCCCCATCACAAACCTCTCTCTCTCAGCTGTTTCCCCATCACAAACCTCTCTCTGTTCAGTCAGCTGTTTCCCCATCACAAACCTCTCTCTGTCAGCTGTTTCCCCATCACAAACCTCTCTCTCTGTCAGCTGTTTCCCCATCACAAACCTCTCTCTGTCAGCTGTTTTCCCATCACAAACCTCTCTCTGTCAGCTGTTTCCCCATCACAAACCTCTCTCTCTGTCAGCTGTTTTCCCATCACAAACCTCTCTCTGTCAGCTGTTTCCCCATCACAAACCTCTCTCTGTCAGCTGTTTCCCCATCACAAACCTCTCTCTGTCAGCTGTTTTCCCATCACAAACCTCTCTCTGTCAGCTGTTTCCCCATCACAAACCTCTCTCTGTCAGCTGTTTCCCCATCACAAACCTCTCTCTGTCAGCTGTTTCCCCATCACAAACCTCTCGCTGTCAGCCTAGTCGTGTCAGTGTGGTGGAGTGACGGCCTAGAGGTAACGAGTCCGCCTAGGAAGCGAGAGAATCTGAGTGCGCTGGTTCGAATCACGGCTCAGCCGCCGATATTTTCTCTAACTCCACTAGACCTTGAATGGTGGTCTGGACGTTAGTCATTAGGATGAGACGATAAACCGAGGTCCCGTGTGCAACATGCACTTAGCGCACGTAAAAGAGCCCACAGCAACAAAAGGGTTGTTCCTGGCAAAATTCTGTAGAAAAACCCACTTTGATAGCAAAAACAAATAAAACTGCACGCAGGAAAAAAAAAAAAATTAAAAATTAAAAAAAACAAAAAAAAAAAAAAAACGTGTGGCGCTGTAGTGTAGCGACGCGCTCTCCCTGGGGAGAGCAGTCCGAATTTCACACAGAGAAATATGCTGTGATAAAAAGAAATACATATACATATACAAAATACATACATGTGATGGTGTCAGTGCAGTGATAGATACATCTGGTGGTGTCATTGTACTAGGCCCAACACTCGGCTTATATCACAGATTGACATAAGTTTACATTTGGGCCAACAGCAAAGCGAGAGCCGCATTACCAATGGTTTCTCCAGTCAATGGGAAACCATTTACAGCTTAGTCTTTTGTGAAGGACTATGACTCTCAAACTAGGAGGCAAAATTGCACTGGCTCTTAGTGCTGCAGCCTTGTGGGCTAGTTGGCCTTTGGGAACCATCCCAACGCCGACTGTCCTAAAACCCTCTTGGCCGAGAGAGTGGGAATGTACTTGGGCAAGACACTCTCCACTATAATCAAATTCTAGCCTAAATAGTCGGAACAGCAGTTGCCTCCTCTGTTGTTCTGATGGTCATAGTCGGACACGACTGACTATCATATGCTGTGTGTTAGATACACGTACGTCATCTCTCCCTTCCTGTCCAGCATATCGCCGGAGGTAAGAGTCGATTAAACTTGAATGCAACCAACTTGATCAAAATGTGATATAATACAGTACGATATGATATGATATGACTCGATACGATACGGAGCGTCATAATACGTTGTGTTAACACAACACAGCAGTGTCTGGGGGGATGGGGTGTGGGCGGTTGTGGGCACAACACAGTACAGCACAACACAACACACAACACAACACAATGCCTTACACTGGCTGACAACGCAACGCAACACAACACAGCACATGTGCACAGCACAGCACAGCACAGCACAACACACAACACAATGCCTTACCCTGGCTGACAGCACAACACAACACAATGCAAGACAACACAAAACAACACAACGCAACACAACACAATGCCTTACTCTGGCTGACAACATAACACAACACAACACAACACAACACAACACAACACAACACAACACAACACAACACAACGTAACGCAAAACAACGCAATGCAACACAAAACAGCACAACACAACACCTTACCTTGGCCGACAACACAAGACAACGCCTTACCTTGGCTGACAACACAAGACAACGCCTTACCTTGGCTGACAACACAAGACAACGCCTTACCTTGGCTGACAACACAACACAACGCCTTACCTTGGCCGACAACACAAGACAACACAACGCGACAAACACAAAACAGCACACACAACACAGCACGATGCCTTACCCTGGCTGCTGGGTGGAGGAGGCAGGCTTCAGTTTGACCGGACAGGCCCTGTCCGTCAGCGTCACGTTGATGCCGCTGACCGGGGACTCCCCTCCGCCCTGCACCCCCACCATCGTCATCACCATCATCACCACCACCACGTCACAGCCCCACTTGCCCATGCTTCCGTCACACCACGTGCACGTCCTCAGTGCCCGCTCTGACGTCACACCACGTGCACGTCTTCAATGCCCGCTCTGACGTCACACCACGTGCACGTCTTCAATCACCACTCTGACGTCACACCACGTGCACGTCCTCGATCACCGTTCTGACGTCACACCACGTGCACGTCCTCAATCTCCGCTCTGACGTCCCACCACGTGCACGTCCTCAATCCCCTATCTGACGGCTTCCGGTGGTGTCACAGGGTGACAATTGAGGTCTGTTTATATTTCAAAATGTTGTTTTGGACATCAACATTTGTACTCTGTTTATATTTTAAAATATTGTTTTGGACACCGACACCTGTACTCTGTTTATATTTCAAAATGTTGTTTTAAATAGTGACACTTGTAGTCTGTTTATATTGCAAAATGTTGCTTTTGACAGCGACATTTGCGGTCTGTTTATATTTCTAAAAATTGTTTTGGACAGCGACGCTCGTGGTCTGTTTATATTTCAAAATATTGTTTAGGACAGCTTCATTTGTGGTCTGTGTATATACTTCAAAATGGTTCTAGGACAGCGACATTTGTGGTCTGTTTATATTTCAAAATGTTGTTTTTGAAGCTGCAGGCACTGGTCACAAAGCGCTTATAATTGTCTGTTTACAATGTGAATAGTGTTGTCCCTTCATACTGTGTCCGACTAACAGAGTTGTCTTATGCGAAAGTTTTTTTCTTGTTGTCAATATGATGAATAATTATATGCTCATTTCAGTTTATTTTCAGCTTCAAGAAGTTTCGGATTTTGGTCGACTTACATCGATGAAAAAAAAAACTGAAAAAAATATTATATAGTCTCTTAAGATATTTTGCAAAATGAAAAAAAACAATCTTAAGTTTTAAATGGCGATTACAATCTGAAAAAAAACCCAACAAAATCTTGCATGCATGCAGAACAATAGTCTCGAGAGTTTGTCAAAGATAACTGATATAAACCATGACATGTGTGACTTGCCCTGACACCTTGCAACACAACAGGTGGTCCACACTGATAACTCTACGAGGCACCACTGCAACACTCAAGACGGAGCTGATAGTTATTTTCTCCTTGACAGATTGAAGAGAGCTCGTGGCGTGCTATTTCTCTTTGTTTTGTTGGTGTGTTTTTTTCTATTTCTTACTCCTCTCACAATTCGAAAGTGTGCAATCTTCTGTCCCTCCAACATCAGCCTCTCACAGTTCCAAAGTGTACAGTCCCTCTACCATCAGTCTCTCACAGTTCCAAAGTAAGCACTCTCCCTAGGTGACGGCTCTGTGCTTCAGGTGGCCACGTGAGCAGCCCAGTAAAAAGAGGTCACAAAAAGTGGTCACCACCTGCCAGCCGTGTTATCACTACCCCGGCACACACTGACTGCGTCAAGGCTGAGCGCTGTCTGCCGGCGCGGCGCGCTGTAGGGAGGGAGGGAGGAGTGAATTAATGATGGGCCACTCTCCGCTCTGTCAGTCCGGACACGGCTTGCTCACCTGCCGCCCGCACGGCACTGCTGTCCCCCCCCCCTCCCCACACTGCCCACCCGCACTGTCCCCCACACTTCCCCCCTCCCCCCACTGCTTCCACATTGCCCCCCCACCCTCAGTGCCCCTACACTGCCCCCTGGCTACACTACCCCCCCCCCCCCCCCATTGCCCCCAGTACCGATGCCCCCAACACTGCCCCTCCCTACTGCCCTCCCCCTCCCCTGCCCCTCCCACTGCCCCCAGTACTGATGCCCCCCACACTTCCCCACACACAGCCCCCACACTGTCCCCCCACACTGTCCCCATACTGTCTCTCACACTGCCCCCCCACCCCCACCCCCACCCCGCCGCCACACTGCTCCCAGTACCGATGCCCCCCACACTGCCCTCCCCCATTGCCCCCCACACTGCCCCCAGTACTGATGCCTCCTCACACTGACCCTCAACTGCCGCACACTGCCCCCCCACACTGCCACCCATACTGCCCCCTCCCCTCATACTGCACCCCACACTGCCACCCACCTCCCCACTTCCACCCACACTGCCCCCACACAGTCCCCCACACTGCCCCCACACACTGTCCCCCATAATGCCCCCCACACTGGGGGCACCCATACTGTCCCCACACTGCCACCCACACTGCCCCCACACACTGTTCCCACACTGTCCCCACACTTCCCCCACACACTGTCCCCACACTGCCCCCACACACTGCCCCCATACTGCCCCCACACTGCCCCCACACACTGCCCCCACACTGCCCCCCCCCCATAATGCCCCCACACTGCCCCCCCACACTGCCCCCACACTGCCCCCCCCCCCCCATAATGCCCCCCACACTGCCACCCATACTGCCACCCATACTGTCCCCACACTGCCCCCACACTGCCCCCACACACTGTCCCCCACACTGCCCCCACACACTGTCCCCCACACTGTCCCCCACACTGCCCCCACACTGCCCCCACACACTGTCCCCCACACTGCCCCCACACTGTCCCTACACTGCCCCCTACACTGCTCCTCACACTGCTCCCCACACCGCCACCCACACTGCACCCACACTGCACTCCCCTCCACCCCCTAGGAAATACGGACACGGCTGAATGGCTATCGGCACCGTTTGAAGACGGCGTTAAAATTTTATCCACCGTTTGAAAACAGCATTAAAATTCTATCCACCGTTTGAAGACGGCATTAAAATTCTATCCGCGGCTTTACAGACGAGGCTCAGCGCACTTTGTGCAGCCCCGTTACAATGGCACTCTGGTAACATCCACAACACATCGTTCATAATTAACTCTACTCTTAGCTAGCTGTAGAAACGCCGGGGTTCAATTTCTTCCACGATGAAACCAGTATCAAGTTGTTTTGATGTATCATAGTTGTGGTTTGCGGCAGTGGTGAAATAATTAGTCCCAGAAGTAGCCAGTTGGACTTTCGCCAGTGGGAGGCCTGTGGTCCTGAACTGAGAGGAATTATTTACTTAAAAAAAAAAAAAAAAGAAGAAAAAAAAAGACAAAACTGAACATAAAATAGTATTAAGTTGTTTTGATGTATTGTGTTTTGCGGCCGAGTGATTAAAGTTTGTCTGCTACCTTGTGGAGAGATAGCCTAGAGGTAACGCGTAAGCCTAGGAAGCGAGATAATCTGAGTGCGCTGGTTCGAATCACGGCTCAGCCGCCGATATTTTCTCCCCCTCCACTAGACCTTGAGTGCCAGTGGACGCTAGTCATTCGGATGACACGATAAACCGAGGTCCCGTGTACAGCATGCACTTAGCGCACGTAAAAGAACCTACGGCAACAAAAGGGTTGTTCCTGGCAAAATTCTGTAGAAAAATCCACTTCGATAAGAAAAACAATTAAAACTGCACGCAGGAAAAAAAAATACCCCCAAAAATGGGTGGCGCTAAAGTGTAGCGACGCGCTCTCCCTGGGGAGAGAAGCCCGAATTTCACACAGAGAAATCTGTTGTGATAAAAAAAAGAAATACAAATACAAATACAAATACGAGAAACCTGACACAAAATCCTACAATAACATCACCACCAAGACACGGGGAGAGTGTTTTCGACAAAACTTTCCCCTCCGTCTCAGCGGTTGTTGAACAAGTTGTCGACATGTTGTGTGTGTTGGAGCGATCCCCCTGCCCACCAACAGTCCGTGCAGTGAGAGGGGCCAGGCCGGTGAGGAGCTAGTCTCACACACAGACTGGTGCCCCGGTGCCCGGACAGTCAGTCAGTCGCACACACCACACACAGCGAGTTGCACGCCACGCACAGCAAGGGCCGCAACTCCTCTCAAGGCTTCACTCCCTTCCCTTTGCCCCCGCCGTGCGTCCGCTCGTCCGACTTCCACGTGTGTGTGTGTGTGTGTGTGTGTGCGTGTGTGTGTGCGTGTGTGCGTGCGTGTGTGTGTCCGTCCGTTTGTGTGGTGTAAGCGTCCTATAATGTGTGCGTGTGTTTGTAGTGTGTGTCAGTGTGTGTGTGCGTGTGTGCGTGCGTGTGTGCGTGCGTGTGTCCGTCACGTTGTGTCCGGGTGTGCGCGTTTGTGTGTGTATAAATGTATTGATTAATGGAAACACGTCACACACACACACACACACACACACACACAGGGCGTATTGTTGGAACTACAGTCAACTGCAATACCGACATCGTTTTATCGTTTTATCATCAAAAAGGAAAAACAAATTCTAGCAAACCTTGTGAACAAGCTGAGACTTATCACTATGCTTGGTGATGTGTTTGTGGCAAATGGACACCCAACACTTCACAGCCAGAATGATGCAGACCTGATCGTTGAAACTGTTGAAACTGCCATTAGACATGCAAGTGGTCATTGGAGAGAACCAACCTGCTAATTTTGCTCTGCCACCATGTCAGCCCAAATCTGAACACTGTCATCTTCATATCAGATTCAATGTCAGAGAAAAAGATACAGCGAGTGTGGGACATCCAGAGGCTGCAGCGGGCACTTGGAGAGGATATATGCCAGGCATTAGTGTTTGCGCATGCCATCACAGGATATGACACAACCGCAAGGTTGTTTGGGGCGGGGAGAGGCATACTGGCACTGAGGGAGCTGAAGACAGAAAACATGGGAAGGAAGCTGCTGTGCAGTCCATCAGTGGAAGAGGTGCTGTGTGCAGGCGTGCAGCGATTGTCATCATCATCTTGTACAACGGAAAGTGGCTCTGTTACCAACTTTGTGCAGGTCCATATTATTATAAGTAGTAGTAGTATTTTTATGTATTTATCTATTATTTTTATTTATTTATTTCATTTATTTATCTATTCATTTATTTTATGTTATTTTATTCATTAATTTTTTTCTCAAGGCCTGACTAAGCGCTTTGGGTTAACGCTGCTGGTCAGGTATCTGCTTGGCAGATGTGGTGTAGCGCATATGGATTTGACCGAACACAGTGACGCCTCCTTAAGCTACTGATACTGCAGGTCCACATTCTGCCACCAACCAGTGACGCCAAAAAAGTTTCACAGTATGTGGACATACCTCCAGGTACAGCAATGGGTGCACTGTGACTGTATCCTGAACCCAGAGGACAAGGGACGGCGTGTAAATGACTGACGATCGTCTTGAACCCTTCAATGGCTGATCCGCCACCTGCTCCAGACACACTTCTTTAAGTCATCAGATACAGCTGCCAGTCCAGTCAGACTGTGATTCAAGGTGGTGGAGCTGCAAGAAGCATGAACTGACCTGCTCTGTTGCTGCCGTGGTGTTACATGCGCAAACTCTCCTTTGATATCTTAGAAGGAAGTGACCGAGGAGTACTTGGGCAAACTGACTCCATACTTACTGGTGACTGGCACACACAAATGAGCCTTTTACTCTTATGATTTGATGACATATTTGAACGTAATATTTCAAGACATTTGCAACCTTTCTCTTTGTCACTTCTTATGGACTAGGTCCAGCAACACACTCTCAAAGCAGCCTTTTAAAGTTAGAAATAATTAACCCTTTCACCCCCAGTCAATTTAGAGTACATTTTGTGGTATAAACACAGAAAAGACAGTAGCTAGATATAGCTGGGGATTCCCCCTGCGATGTATAGAAAATATGGCCTATCCTACCACCGTGCATTAAGAGTAGTAGGTTCATGGATAACAGACCAATGAATGGTCACCTTTAAGTGACATGGGTCCTCTACCGCGCCTGTGCATAAATGCGAGCTTGGCGGTGAAAGGGTTGAAAATGAAGCGATGAGACTGATAGTGGGAACAGCTGAAGTGAAATCGTGCGATACCTGCTTGACCTCGGTCGGTGTAGGACAGACACAGTTAAGTTGGAAGGGGTTCAGCTTATTTCACAGCACCAACCCCCCTTCAAAACCCACTGCATACACGACGAAGGAATGAAAAGACAGCCGGCTTGTACGCCAGCTACAAGATATGAAAGAAACAAAAGAATGGGAAGAATACTTAGAACACTTCAAGCACCACTTCAACAGAGAGACACAGAGAAAGAGACAGAGAGAGACACACGTAGAGATACGCCTGCGCGCTCGCGCAAACACACACACACACACACACACACACACACACACACACACACACACACACACACACACACACATTTTACAAACACACACTGAAGCAGAAACAGAGACAGAGAACACACACACGAACAGAAACACTCATGCACATAAATGAAGACAGAGATATGGTGGAGGTTTAATGAGGGTTACAGAATGAACGTGAAGGGTTTAAAGACAGAGAGAGAGAGACAGAGACAGAGAGAGATAGAGAGACAGACAGACAGACAGACAGAGACAGAGAGGCAGAGGAAGATAGACACAGAGAAAGAGAGAGAGAATGAGAGAGATAATGAGAGAGACCAGCAGAGATACAGAGAAAGAGAGAGAGAGAGGCAGACAGAGAGAGGGCGAGAGAGAAAGAAAGAGAGACAGACAGAGAGAGGCAGAGGAAGATAGGCAGACAGAGAGAGACGGAGACAGACAGACAGACAGACAGACAGATAGATAGATAGATAGATAGATAGATAGATAGATAGAGACAGAGAGAGGCACACAGGGAGACGGACACACAGAGAGAAGGAGAGAGAGAGAGAGAGACAGAGAGAGAGAGTGAGATAGGCAAACGTAGATACTACTGTACAGAGAAAGAGAGAGAGAGAGAGAGGCAGACAGAGACAGAGACGGAGGGAGAGTGCAGAGGCAGACTAAGAGAGACAGACAGACAGAAACAGAGAAAGGCAGAAGCAGATAGAGAGACAGACAGGCAGAGGCAGATACAAATCGAGAAAGAGAGAGTCACAGAGAGAGAGAGAGAAAGACAGGCGAAAGAGGGGGGGGGGGAGTATAAGAGGGGTGTGTGGGTGGCAGAACTGTCAGAGAGACACAGAGAGAGAGAGGTGGAAAAAAAAAGAATCTGAGACGGAGAGAGCACAGGACCAGATATCACCCAGAAGTTGTCTGATTGCCACACTGTATCTTTTACAGCAATAGAAAACTCCTACAGACCAGTAAACGGAAGCCACATTTTTCACTCCGTATCTTTTACAGCGATGAGAAACTCCTACATACAAGCAAACAGAAATCACATGTATCACTCTGTATCTTTTACAGCGATGAGAAACTTCTACAGACCAGAAACGAGAAAGCACATTACAGGTCAGTGTACTGAAAACAGATAGAGGTCAGTAAACAGAAACTGCTACAGAGGTCAGTAAACAGAAACCGATAGAGGCCAGTAAACATAATCTAACAGAGGTCAGTAAAGAGAAACCAATAGAGGTCAGTAATGAGAGAGAGGTAAGTAAACAGATAGATGTCAGTAAACATAATCTTATAGAGGTAAGTAAACAGATAGAGGCCAGTAAACAGATAGAGGCCAGTAAACAGATGAAGGTCAGTAAACGGAATATGATAGAGCTCAGTAAACAGATAGAGGCCAGTAAACAGATAGAGGTCAGTAAATAGAATATTACAGAGGTAAGTAAACAGATAGAGGCCAGTAAACAGATAGAGGTCAGTAAACAGATAGAGGTCAGTAAACGGAATATGACAGAGGTCAGTAAACAGATAGAGGTCAGTAAACGGAATATGATAGAGCTCAGTAAACAGACAGAGGTCAGTAAACAGATAGAGGTCAGTAAACAGAATATTACAGAGGTAAGAAAACAGATAGAGGTCAGTAAACAGATAGAGATCAGTAAACGGAACATGACAGAGGTCAGTAAACAGATAGAGGTCAGTAAACGGAATATGATAGAGCTCAGTAAACAGATAGAGGTCAGTAAACAGACAGAGGTCAGTAAACGGAATATGATAGAGCTCAGTAAACAGATAGAGGCCAGTAATCAGACAGAATCTGATAGAGGTCAGTACACAGAAACTGATAGATGTCAGTAAACAGAAACGGACAGAGGCCAGTCAACAGATAGAGGCCAGTCAACAGAATCTGAAACAGGCCAGTAAACAGAATCTGATAGAGGTCAGTAAACAGAAACTGATAGATGTCAGTAAACAGAAACGGACACAGGCCAGTAAACAGAATCTGATGGAGGCCAGCAAACAGAATCTGATAGAGTCCAGTAAACAGAATCTGATAGAGTCCAGTAAACAGAATCTGATGGAGGCCAGTAAACAGAAACCACGTTTATCTTTCTCTGCCTTCATGTTCTTCAACTCGCGCGTTGACTTGTATCGAAGACTGGGTTTTAACGTTTATGACCGTTTTTACCCTGCCGTTTAAGCAGCCATACTCCGTGTTAGTGGGTGTGAATGCTGGGTATATTCGTGCTGCTATAACCCAGCGAAAGCTGACGTGGATTAAGAGATCTCTAAGTTGGTCGTTGTGCCCGTCAGGCTGATCAATAACAGCTGCCACAACGACATGGAAAAGCTGCAGAGCTGTTCGACGTGACGTCACAGCAAGCAGACGACACGCTGTCCGCCATTTTGTGTGTGTTCCTCGAGCTTTGAAACACACTGTTGACACTGTGTACACTTTATTACGTATAGCATGATATGGCTTTGAAACACACTGTTGACACTGTGCGCACGTTATTACATACAGCATGGTGTGGCTTTGAAACACACTGTTGACTCTGTGTACACTTTATTACATACAGCATGGTGTGGCTTTGAAACACACTGTTGACTCTGTGTACACTTTATTACATACAGCATGGTGTGGCTTTGAAACACACTGTTGACACTGTGTACACTTTATTACATACAGCATGGTGTGGCTTTGAAACACACTGTTGACTCTGTGTACACTTTATTACATACAGCATGGTGTGGCTTTGAAACACACTGTTGACACTGTGCGCACGTTATTACATAATAGCATGGTGTGGCTTTGAAACACACTGCTGACACGGTGTACACTTTATTACATGTAGCATGGTGTGTCTTTGAATTACACTAAAACTGTGTACACTTCATTACGTATGGCATGGTGTGGTTTGAATCACACTGTTGACACTGTGTACATGTTATTACATACAGCATGATATGGCTTTGAAACACACTGTTGACACTGTGCGCACATTATTACATATAGCATGGTGTGGCTTTGAAATACACTGTTGACACTGTGCGCACGTTATTACATGTAGCATGGTGTGGCTTTGAATTACACTAAAACTGTGTACACTTCATTACGTATAGCATAGTGTGGTTTAAATCACACTGTTGACACTGTGTACACGTTATCACATGTAGCATGGTGTAACTTTGAAACACACTGTTGACACTGTTTACACTTTATTACATATAGCATGGCGTGGCTTTGAATTACACACTGTTAACACTGTTGACACTGTTTACACTTTATTACATATAACATGGTGTTGCTTTGGAATACACACTTTCAACACTGTCTACACTGTTTACACTTTATTACACACAGCATGGTATGTTTCGAAATACACAGCATTCACGCTGTCTACACTGTTAACACTTTATTACACACAGCATGGTATAGGACTGAAATGCACAATGTTGGCACTGTTCACATTTTAAAACTGACTGCTAAAATGCACCCTCTGATAAGGAAGAGAACATTATCATGTGCGACGTGGTGTGGCTTTGAAATACGTACTGTTGTCGCCTATTGAAACTTTCAAACTGGTCGTTGAACAGCATCTTTCTGACATGAATGAGCCCCTTATACACTAAAATACATCATGGTGAACGCAGCGCTGACGGAATCGCAACAAAAACACCGCGAGAGAGAAAGAAAAAGTCGGGCGTTAAAAGGCCAACATGACGTGCAACCAGCAGACGACATACGCACGCGCAGTTACATTAGCAGCCAGTTTCGAGTTGTTGTTATTTCTTTGTTGTTGTTGTTGTGTGTGTGTGTTTTGTTTTTTTCTCCAGTTTTTCGTCCTATCTCAATTTGGCACCCTCGACAAACTCTCGGTATATCTGTACTTTTCTGTTCGAGTTACCTTCTTTGTGTGTGTGTGTTGATTTTTGTGGCCAAACTACCTGCCGAAGAAAAAAATATGTAGTGAATACTTACAAATAGTTATTGCGAACACACTTTATCCTATTTAGCAAAGAAGTTGAAGTGAATATTTTCAAATAATAATTATCATCAAAACGTTATTACAAACATACTTTTCTTGTACCTGCTAGCTGTTGACTGAATTTCACTCACTACGCGCCATCGTTTATTCCATGTTTATGTCAGTAATTAAATACCGACATGTTTCAACTGGTTGTGCTCTAATCTGATCTGTAAAAATGAACGATATGACAAACAAAGTGTTGATGTTAAAGGTCTGGTGGCTCCTTATAGATTCTGAATAAACTAATAATTAACTAAGAAAGAAGAAAGAAAGAAAAACGAAAAAGATTTTGACAAACCTGAACACAGTATGACTGAACACCAAATAACTCCATGAATGTCAAGCACGCTGTTTCCTAAGAAACAAAATTCCCTGTCTGATGAAGAAGAACATCATCCCAGTTCATTCCCTGTCTGCAATATAAGTCGTAAATCTCCTCCATCATCCCCAGGCCGAGTAAAAACGTAATCCAGTACACGACCTTTACAATCAACGTGCCTGCTTCATTGGTCCATTTCAGGAAGAGGGCCAGGAAGAAAGGCAAGGAGAAACGACATCTTTTGTGCTGCACTGGCAAGCACAGACCACTTGGTGCACAGAAACACAGGTAAGGTGACGGCAAAAAGTGCTCTCTCCAGTGCCAGGCGTGGACAGGGCCGTCAGAACCAGGCAGGTTCCTGTGGGGCCGTGACACGGGAGACGGGTTCAAAGTGGATCAAACCTCCCTCCCCGCCCTCCCGTCTTCGGGGGATGGTCCTTGGCAATGCTTTGGAAGTGAGGGCCATGCACGCTTTCCGTGTTAAAAACTCGTGCAAACCTATCTAACTTTGATTTGGAACACACAATAAAAAAAACAAAACAAACAGACAACAACAACAACAACAACAACAAAAAACAGCAAACAAACTTTTCATTTTGCAGTCTGTTTTCAGGAAAACATTTGCGTGCGAGCACTGTCTCACTGTCACCGCTTCCGTCCGCGGCCAGTTTGGGAGGCTGTGACGTCATGCATGGCAAGACTGCAGCGCGTTTTGGTGTCTTTATTGTTTGTCCTTTTTTTTCTTATATTGCGCGCGCGCGCGCGTGCATGTGTGTTTGTATGTGTCCTTTCTTTAGTTTCACGTCATTTTCACCATGGCTGATAATTGTTTGATGAGAAGATGAACAGTTTTACATCCTCGGGCCTTTAACAACCAGTCAGCTGGACTGCTCAAAAAACGAAGAAAAAAAATCACCAATGGACTACTGAAAATCACTGACAATGGAGATGATTTCAGGACAAGGATGTAAGAATTTAACACAAGGGAAGCTCGATGATGATCAACTGTTATAAGAATACTACATAATCATGAAAGAAACATTCACGACATGTTTAGTCTTCAAACGCCTGTACAGTGCAAAGTATGGGTGAGTCAACAGTGAATGAAACCTGTACACTGCACAGTGTGGGTATGAGTCAACGAATCACACCTGTACACTGCATAGTGTGGGTATGAGTCAACGAATCACACCTGTACACTGCACAGTGTGGGTATGAGTCAACGAATCACACCTGTACACTGCACAGTGTGGGTATGAGTCAACGAATCACACCTGTACACTGCACAGTGTGGGTATGAGTCAACGAATCATACCTGTACACTGCATAGTGTGGTGAGTCAATGAACCACACCTGTACACTGCATAGTGTGGTGAGTCAATGAACCACACATGCACTCTGCATAGTATGGGTATGAGTCAACGAATCACACCTGCACACTGTAGAGTCTGGGTGTGAGTCAGCAACGAACCACACCTGTAAACTGCATAGTGTGGTGAGTCAATGAACCACACCTGTACACTGCATAGTGTGGTGAGTCAATGAACCACACCTGTACACTGCATAGTGTGGTGAGTCAATGAACCACACCTGTACACTGCATAGTGTGGTGAGTCAATGAACCACACCTGTAAACTGCATAGTGTGGTGAGTCAACGAACCACACATGTACACTGCATAGTGTGGTGAGTCGATGAACCATCTGAATAATACTTTATCAGGACCTCTGCACAGCTCCGTCCAACAGAAAGTCCATAGCTCAGTCCAACACAGTCCATGGCTCAGTCCAACACAGTCCATGGCTCAGTCCAACACAGTCCATGGCTCAGTCCAACACAGTCCATGGCTCAGTCCAACACAAAATCCATGGCTCAGTCCAACACAAAATCCATGGCTCAGTCCAACACAGTCCATGGCTCAGTCCAACACAAAATCCATGGCTCAGTCCAACACAGTCCATGGCTCAGTCCAACACAAAATCCATGGCTCAGTCCAACACAAAATCCATGGTTCAGTCCAACACAAAATCCATGGCTCAGTCCAACACAAGGTCCATGGCTCAGTCCAACACAAAATCCATGGCTCAGTCCAACACAAAATCCATGGCTCAGTCCAACACAAAATCCATGGTTCAGTCCAACACAAAATCCATGGTTCAGTCCAACACAAAATCCATGGTTCAGTCCAACACAAAATCCATGGCTCAGTCCAAAACAGGCCATGGCTCAGTCCAACACAAAATCCATGGCTCAGTCCAACACAAAATCCATGGCTCAGTCCAACACAGTCCATGGTTCAGTCCAACACAAAATCCATGGTTCAGTCCAACACAAAATCCATGGTTCAGTCCAACACAAAATCCATGGCTCAGTCCAACACAGTCCATGGCCCAGTCCAACACAAAATCCATGGTTCAGTCCAACACAAAATCCATGGCTCAGTCCAACACAAAATCCATGGCTCAGTCCAACACAAAATCCATGGCTCAGTCCAACACAAAATCCATGGCTCAGTCCAACACAAAATCCATGGTTCAGTCCAACACAAAATCCATGGCTCAGTCCAACACAAGATCCATGGCTCAGTCCAACACAAAATCCATGGCTCAGTCCAACACAAGATCCATAGCTCAGTCCAACACAGTCCATGGCTCAGTCCAACACAAGGTCCATGGCTCAGTCGCTTGAGCGCTGATCTCACACTTGAAAAAAAAAAATCCGGAATCCTGGTGCTCCTGACGTCAAAATAATGTCTTGTTTGTCTTTGTTTATAATTGTATCTTATTATTTGTATTATTCGGTGGCTAAACACACACACACACACACACACACACACACACACACACTGAGATACGCAAGCCGCGGGGAGTTTCTTTGCCCTTCAAACCGTAGGTCTGGATGAACAACACGTGATTCCAAAACACGCTCTTTGTCCTCACAAAGTAATCCATGATATTCTGCTGTAATGTGAAATAACTATTAAACTTTTATCATCTACCTAGTTATTGTTTTCACCAAGGCCAAATTTAGGGATATCCTACTGTAATGTGAAAGAATCAATTCGTTATCTACCTAGTTATTGTTCTAACCAAGGCCAATTTTAGGGATATTCTGCTGTAAAATGAAAGAATCAACTTATCTACCCTGTTATTGTTCTCACCAAGGCCATCTTTAGGGATATTCTGCTGCAATGTGAAAGAATTTATTCATTTTATACTCAGTTATTATTCTCGCCAAGGCCAGTTTTCATAACAGCGGATTTTCGGTTTGAAGGTGGGATTTCATGCTCCCCTCGCCTTTACCTTCCGAAACGGTTTGTCCAATGGCCGAGACAAAAGGAAGAGTGCAGTCCACACATTGCAAGGTGCCCCCTAGGCGCTTGTGTGTGTACCGCAGTCGTGAGCTCATGAATCAACCCGCACATCTGAACAATTGGACAGTCATTGTGCACTACTGCCGTGGGGTATCAGTCCCCCTGCAGCTGGAAGGGCATGATGACTGCAGTGTTCCACACTGAAAGGGCATGATGACTGCAGTGTTCCACGCTGAAAGGACATGATGACTGCAGTGTTCCACACTGAAAGGACATGATGACTGCAGTGTTCCACACTGAAAGGACATGATGACTGCAGTGTTCCACACTGGAAGGGCATGATGACTGCAGTGTTCCACGCTGAAAGGACATGATGACTGCAGTGTTCCACACTGAAAGGACATGATGACTGCAGTGTTCCACACTGAAAGGACATGATGACTGCAGTGTTCCACACTGAAAGGGCATGATGACTGCAGTGTTCCACACTGAAAGGGTGTTCCACACTGAAAGGGTATGATGACTGGAGTGTTCCACACTGAAAGGACATGATGACTGCAGTGTTCCACACTGAAAGGGTGTTCCACACTGAAAGGGTATGATGACTGGAGTGTTCCACACTGAAAGGACATGGTGACTGCAGTGTTCCACACTGAAAGGACATGATGACTGCAGTGTTCCACACTGAAAGGACATGATGACTGCAGTGTTCCACACTGACCACAAGGGCAGACAGGACATCGTTAACAGATGTCCACTCTATAACATTACTGACAGGAAAGTTTACTGCAAATAGGAAACAAGTCAAAAATTGATGTACCATTCAGTGGGGTTTTTTGTTGTTGTTTTTGGTTTATGTTTTGGTTTTTGGGGTTGTTTTTTGTTGTTGTTGTTTTGTTTTGTTTTTGTTGTTTTTTTTTGGGGGGGAGGGTCTTTTTTTGTCTGTTTGTTTTTTGGGTTTTTTGTGTGTTTTTGTGTGTGTTGCTTTTTGTTGTTGTTGTTGATGTTGTTGTTTGTTTTTTGTGTTGTATATTTTTCAAATATTTTATAGCTCATTTCACGACTAACGACATTTTATTGTCTTACGGATTTTAATGTCATCGCTATTGTAACAGGAAGTCAAATTGTGAAGTGGTATGATTTACTGTTCAAATCGTTTTTAGCCAGTTTGAATGGCATAAGATTCCCTGACTGACCAATGGCATGTTAATATCTAAGGGGAAGGTAATGAGTCCTGTGATAAACGGTCCCTCCACTAAGTGGCAGGGAATGTGCTGACACTCTCTTCAGTTTAGCGCCATGACTACCAATTACTCAAATATGGGGCAGGGAGTGTGAAGACACTCTCTTCAGTTTAGCGCCATGACTACCAATGACTCCACTATGGGGCAGGGAGTGTGCTGACATTGTCTTCAGTTTAGCGCCATGACTACCAATTACTCAAATACTCAAATATCGGGCAGGGAGTGTGAAGACACTGTCGTCAGTTTAGCGCCATGACTACCAATGATTCCACTAAGCGGCAGGGAGTGTGAAGACACTGTCGTCAGTTTAGCGCCATGACTACCAATGATTCCACTAAGCGGCAGGGAGTGTGAAGACACTGTCGTCAGTTTAGCGCCATGACTACCAATGATTCCACTAAGCGGCAGGGAGTGTGAAGACACTGTCGTCAGTTTAGCGCCATGACTACCAATGATTCCACTAAGGGGCACGGTGTGTGCTGACAGTTTAGCGCCATGACTACCAATGATTCCACTAAGCGGCAGGGAGTGTGAAGACACTGTCGTCAGTTTAGCGCCATGACTACCAATGATTCCACTAAGCGGCAGGGAGTGTGAAGACACTGTCGTCAGTTTAGCGCCATGACTACCAATGACTCCACCTTCAGGAGAGCGTTCCGGTGATCATAACGCCGTCAGGGATGTGGCTGGAGAAAGCCTACAGCCAGACGGTAAGCGTATGCCAAGAGAAAATAAACAAAGCCCAATACTAACCTATCCCAGCCACAAAAGTTTCTCCAACTACCGTCGTAAATCGTAGCGAGTATAGTAACTCTTCCCGCGCGGGAAACCCGTTGACGTGCACGCTCTCATCTTAACGGCGGCATTTTGTTCTTATCCTTGGGGCGCCAGAGGCGGTCATGAATATTATGGTCTTGGGCCCGAAAGTGTTAACCTCTCAATCAATTCCATATTTATTCACTGTCAGTGACAGGAATCTATTTGGCTCATAATTGCCTAGTGGGATTTCGTGCTTTCTCTGTCACGGGGTAATGGGGCTTAGCGGGCCAGGCGAGAAGACACTGAGGGCAAGGAGAAACGTGAGACTTGTTCCATTTTCTCCCCTTCCTTTCGCTTCCGTTTTGGTTTTTTTGTGTTCTGTCGACTCTTTCTCGTTTCTATGTGTGTTGTTTTGTTTGTTTGTTTGTTTGCTGCTTTGTTTTCTTCCTCCCTTTCTCTCCCCCGCCCCCCTCTTCCTTTCTTCCTCCCTTTCTCTCCCCCGCCCCCCTCTTCCTTTCTTCCTTCCTTTCTTCCGTTCTTTCTTATTTTCACCCTGTTATCTTTACCCCTCATTTCCCATTGCCCTTTTAAGCGTCCTCTTTGTGCGTTTTTAAAACAGAGACTGATTCGAATAGAATGGACTCTCTCTCTCTCTCCCTCTCTCTCTCTCTCACGCGCGTGCGCGCGTGCGTGCGTGCGTGTGTGTGTGTATATGTAGGGGTGGGTGGTTGCGTGAATATGAAAGAGAGAGATAGAGAGAGAGAGACAGTGAGAGAGAAAAAGAGAGACAGACAGACAGACAGAGAAAGATTTCAATTAAGATGTTGCTGTTCTCTGTGAACATATTGTGACTGAATTCGTTCTCATGTGTTGTTCCAAAAACGTTTAGACGAAACTTGCATGTCCTGCTTTGACACTGAAGTCCTAATCCTCCTGAGGAAAAGAAAAAACAGAAAGAAAATAATAATGACGGATATTGATTGTTTCTCTGCACTTGTTTCTGTCTCTGTCTGTCTTCATTTCTCTCCTTGTCTCCCTGTCCTACCGTCCCTGTTTAAATGCAATAATTATCATGAATAACATTTTTCTCTGGACCAAACTTTCATCGTTTGAAAAATAATACAAACCAAATCATATCAGCATTTTTGCAAGCAAAAAATAACCCACAAGCTCTCTCAATCATTTATGAACTGTCATTTAATTACACTCATCCCTTTCCCCGTCACCGTCTCCACCCCCTCCCCCCTTACCCCAGAAAGCACACACTGTGTTCATCATCTCCATCCCCTCCATTTCACACAAAATGTTCATCAATTCCCTCCCCTCCATTTCACACAAAATGTTCATCAATTCCCTCCCCTCCATTTCACACAAAATGTTCATCAATTCCCTCCCCTCCATTTCACACAAAATGTTCATCAATTCCCTCCCCTCCATTTCACACAAAATGTTCATCAATTCCCTCCCCTCCATTTCACACAAAATGTTCATCAATTCCCTCCCCTCCATTTCACACACAATGCTCATCTCCCTCCCCACCATTTCACACACAATGTGTTCATCAACCCCCTCCCCACCATTTCAAACACACTATGTGTTCATCAACCCCCTCTCCTCCATTTCACACACAATGCTCATCTCCCTCCCCACCATTTCACACACAATGTGTTCATCAACCCCCTCCCCTCCATTTCACACACAATGTGTTTATCAACCCCCTCTCCTCCATTTCACACAAAATGTTCATCAAATCCCTCCCCTCCATTTAAGACACAATGTGTTCATCAACCCACTCCCCAACTTTGCTAATACAATATGTTCATCAACTCCCTCCACTCCATTTCAGACACTATATATTCATCAACCCCTCCCGTCCATTTCACACACTGTGTTCATCAACCCCCTCCCCTCCATTTCACACACAATGTGTTCATCAACTCCCTCCCCTCCATTTCACACAATGTGTTCATCAACTCCCTCCCCTCCATTTCACACACCGTGTTCATCAATCCCCTCCCCTCCATTTCACACACTGTGTTCATCACTCCCTCCCTTCCATTTCACACAAAATGTTCATCAACACATTCCCCTCCATTTCACACACTGTGTTCATTACCTCCCTCCCTTTCATTTCACACAATGTGTTCATAAACCCCCTCCCTTCCATTTCACACACAATGTGTTCATCAACTCCCTCCCCTCCATTTCACACACTGTGTTCATCAACTCCCTCCCCTCCATTTCACACACAATGTGTTCATCAACTCCCTCCCCTCCATTTCACACAATGTGTTCATCAACTCCCTCCCCTCCATTTCACACACTGTGTTCATCAACTCCCTCCCCTCCATTTCACACACAATGTGTTCATCAACTCCCTCCCCTCCATTTCACACAATGTGTTCATCAACTCCCTCCCCTCCATTTCACACACTGTGTTCATCAACTCCCTCCCCTCCATTTCACACACACTGTGTTCATCAACCCCCTCCCCTCCATTTCACACACTGTGTTCATCAATCCCCTCCCCTCCATTTCACACACTGTGTTCATCACTCCCTCCCTTCCATTTCACACACACTGTGTTCATCAACATATTCCCCTCCATTTCACACACTGTGTTCATTACCTCCCTCCCTTTCATTTCACACAATGTGTTCATAAACCCCCTCCCTTCCATTTCACACAATGTGTTCATAAACCCCCTCCACTCCATTTCACACAATGTGTTCATAAACTTCCTCCTCTCCATTTCACACACTGTGTTCATCACTCCCTCCCCTCCATTTCACACACTGTGTTCATCACTCCCTCCCCTCCATTTCACACACTGTGTTCATCAATCCCCTCCCCTCCATTTCACACACTGTGTTCATCACTCCCTCCCCTCCATTTCACACACTGTGTTCATCAATCCCCTCCCCTCCATTTCACACACTGTGTTCATCACTCCCTCCCCTCCATTTCACACACTGTGTTCATCACTCCCTCCCCTCCATTTCACACACACTGTGTTCATCACTCCCTCCCCTCCATTTCACACACTGTGTTCATCAACCCCCTCCCCTCCATTTCACACACACTGTGTTCATCACTCCCTCCCCTCCATTTCACACACACTGTGTTCATCACTCCCTCCCCTCCATTTCACACACTGTGTTCATCACTCCCTCCCCTCCATTTCACACACTGTGTTCATCAACTCCCTCCCCTCCATTTCACACACTGTGTTCATCACTCCCTCCCCTCCATTTCACACACTGTTTTCATCACTCCCTCCCCTCCATTTCACACACAATGTGTTCATAAACCCCCTCCCCTCCATTTCACACACTGTGTTCATCATCTCCCTCCCCTCCATTTCACACGGGGTGTTCATCATCCCCCTCCACTCCATTTCACACAATGTGTTCATCACTCCCTCCCCTCCATTTCACACACTGTGTTCATAAACTCCCTCCCCTTCATTTCACACACACTGTGTTCATCACTCCCTCCCCTCCATTTCACACACACTGTGTTCATCACTCCCTCCCCTCCATTTCACACACTGTGTTCATCACTCCCTCCCCTTCATTTCACACACTGTGTTCATCACTCCCTCCCCTCCATTTCACACACTGTGTTCATCACTCCCTCCCCTTCATTTCACACAATGTGTTCATCACTCCCTCCCCTTCATTTCACACAATGTGTTAATAAACCCCCTCCCTTCCATTTCACACACAATGTGTTCATCAACTCCCTCCCCTTCATTTCATAAACTCCCTCCCCTCCATTTCACACACTGTGTTCATCACTCCCTCCCCTCCATTTCACACACTGTGTTCATCACTCCCTCCCCTCCATTTCACACACTGTGTTCATCACTCCCTCCCCTTCATTTCACACACAATGTGTTCATAAACCCCCTCCCCTCCATTTCACACACTGTGTTCATCAACCCCCTCCCCTCCATTTCACACACTGTGTTCATCACTCCCTCCCCTCCATTTCACACACTGTGTTCATCACTCCCTCCCCTCCATTTCACACACTGTGTTCATCACTCCCTCCCCTCCATTTCACACAAAATGTTCATCACCTCCCTCTCCTACTGTATCTGTTTGTGTATGATTTTCGATTTATGTGCGTACTTTGTTATTTGTATTAATCGGTGGCTAAACACACACACACACACACACACACACACACACACTGAAATACGCAAGCCGCGGGGAGTTTCTTTGCCCTTCAAACCATAGGTCTGGATGAACAACACGTGATTCCAAAATACGCTCTTTGTCCTCACAAAGTAATCCAGGATAATCTGCTGTAATGTGAAATAACTAGTAAACTTTTATCATCTACCTAGTTATTGTTTTCACCAAGGCCAAGTTTAGGGATATCCTACTGTAGTGTGAAAGAATCAATTCGTTATCTACCTAGTTATTGTTCTAACCAAGGCCAATTTTAGGGATATTCTGCTGTAAAATGAAAGAATCAACTTATCTACCCTGTTATTGTTCTCACCAAGGCCATTTTTAGGGATATTCTGCTGCAATGTGAAAGAATTTATTCATTTTATACTCAGTTATTATTCTCGCCAAGGCCAGTTTTCATAACAGCGGATTTTCGGTTTGAAGGTGGGATTTCATGCTCGCCTCGCCTTTACCTTCCGAAACGGTTTGTCCAATGGCCGAGACAAAAGGAAGAGTGCAGTCCACACATTGCAAGGTGCCCCCTAGGCGCTTGTGTGTGTACCGCAGTCGTGAGCTCATGAATCAACCCACATATCTGAACAACTGGACAGTCATTGTGCACTACTGCCGTGGGGTATCAGTCCCCCTACAGCTGGAAGGGCATGATGACTGCAGTGTTCCACGCTGAAAGGACATGATGACTGCAGTGTTCCACACTGAAAGGACATGATGACTGCAGTGTTCCACACTGAAAGGACATGGTGACTGCAGTGTTCCACACTGAAAGGACATGATGACTGCAGTGTTCCACACTGAAAGGACATGATGACTGCAGTGTTCCACACTGAAAGGACATGATGACTGCAGTGTTCCACACTGAAAGGACATAATGACTGCAGTATTCCACACTGGAAGGACATGATGACTGCAGTGTTCCACACTGAAAGGACATGATGACTGCAGTGTTCCACGCTGAAAGGACATGATGACTGCAGTGTTCCACACTGAAAGGACATGGTGACTGCAGTGTTCCACACTGAAAGGACATGATGACTGGAGTGTTCCACACTGAAAGGACATGATGACTGCAGTGTTCCACACTGAAAGGACATGATGACTGGAGTGTTCCACACTGAAAGGACATGATGACTGCAGTGTTCAACACTGACCACAAGGGCAGACAGGACATCGTTAACAGATGTCCACTCTATAACATTACTGACAGGAAAGTTTACTGCAAATAGGAAACAAGTCAAAAATGGATGTACCATTCAGTGGGGTTTTTTGTTGTTGTTTTTGGTTTATGTTTTGGTTTTTGGGGTTGTTTTTTGTTGTTGTTGTTTTGTTTTGTTTTTGTTTTTTTTGGGGGGAGGGTCTTTTTTTGTCTGTTTGTTTTTTGGGTTTTTTGTGTGTTTTTGTGTGTGTTGCTTTTTGTTGTTGTTGTTGATGTTGTTGTTTGTTTTTTGTGTTGTATATTTTTCAAATATTTTATAGCTCATTTCACGACTAACGACAATTTATTGTCTTACGGATTTTAATGTCATCGCTATTGTAACAGGAAGTCAAATTGTGAAGTGGTATGATTTACTGTTCAAATCGTTTTTAGCCAGTTTGAATGGCATAAGATTCCCTGACTGACCAATGGCATGTTAATATCTAAGGGGAAGGTAATGAGTCCTGTGATAAACGGTCCCTCCACTAAGTGGCAGGGAATGTGCTTACACTCTCTTCAGTTTAGCGCCATGACTACCAATTACTCAAATATGGGGCAGGGAGTGTGAAGACACTCTCTTCAGTTTAGCGCCATGACTACCAATGACTCCACTATGGGGCAGGGAGTGTGCTGACATTGTCTTCAGTTTAGCGCCATGACTACCAATTACTCAAATACTCAAATATGGGGCAGGGAGTGTGAAGACACTGTCGTCAGTTTAGCGCCATGACTACCAATGATTCCACTAAGCGGCAGGGAGTGTGAAGACACTGTCGTCAGTTTAGCGCCATGACTACCAATGATTCCACTAAGCGGCAGGGAGTGTGAAGACACTGTCGTCAGTTTAGCGCCATGACTACCAATGATTCCACTAAGCGGCAGGGAGTGTGAAGACACTGTCGTCAGTTTAGCGCCATGACTACCAATGATTCCACTAAGCGGCAGGGAGTGTGAAGACGCTGTCGTCAGTTTAGCGCCATGACTACCAATGACTCCACTAAGCGGCAGGGAGTGTGAAGACGCTGTCGTCAGTTTAGCGCCATGACTACCAATGACTCCACTAAGGGGCACGGTGTGTGCTGACAGTTTAGCGCCATGACTATCAATGACTCCACTATGGGGCAGGGAGTGTGAAGACACTGTCGTCAGTTTAGCGCCATGACTACCAATGACTCCACTATGGGGCAGGGAGTGTGAAGACACTGTCGTCAGTTTAGCGCCATGACTACCAATGACTCCACCTTCAGGAGAGCGTTCCGGTGATCATAACGCCGTCAGGGATGTGGCTGGAGAAAGCCTACAGCCAGACGGTAAGCGTATGCCAAGAGAAAATAAACAAAGCCCAATACTAACCTATCCCAGCCACAAAACTTTCTCCAACTACCGTCGTAAATCGTAGCGAGTATAGTAACTCTTCCCGCGCGGGAAACCCGTTGACGTGCACGCTCTCATCTTAACGGCGGCATTTTGTTCTTATCCTTGGGGCGCCAGAGGCGGTCATGAATATTATGGTCTTGGGCCCGAAAGTGTTAACCTCTCAATCAATTCCATATTTATTCACTGTCAGTGACAGGAATCTATTTGGCTCATAATTGCCTAGTGGGATTTCGTGCTTTCTCTGTCACGGGGTAATGGGGCTTAGCGGGCCAGGCGGGAAGACACTGAGGGCAAGGAGAAACGTGAGACTTGTTCCATTTTCTCCCCTTCCTTTCGCTTCCGTTTTGGTTTTTTTGTGTTCTGTCGACTCTTTCTCGTTTCTATGTGTGTTGTTTTGTTTGTTTGTTTGTTTGCTGCTTTGTTTTCTTCCTCCCTTTCTCTCCCCCGCCCCCCTATTCCTTCTTCCTTCCTTTCTCTCCCCCGCCCCCCCTCTTCCTTTCTTCCTTCCTTTCTTCCGTTCTTTCTTATTTTCACCCTGTTATCTTTACCCCTCATTTCCCATTGCCCTTTTAAGCGTCCTCTTTGTGCGTTTTTAAAACAGAAACTGATTCGAATAGAATGGACTCTCTCTCTCTCTCTCTCTCTCTCTCTCTCTCTCTCTCTCACGCGCGTGCGCGTGTGCGTGTGTGCGTGCGTGCGTGCGTGTGTGTGTATATGTAGGGGTGGGTGGTTGCGGGAATATGAAAGAGAGAGATAGAGAGAGAGAGAGAGACAGTGAGAGACAGTGAGAGAAAAAGAGAGACAGACAGACAGACAGACAGACAGACAGACAGACAGAGAAAGATTTCAATTAAGATGTTGCTGTTCTCTGTGAACATATTGTGACTGAATTCGTTCTCATGTGTTGTTCCAAAAACGTTTAGACGGAACTTGCATGTCCTGCTTTGACACTGAAGTCCTAATCCTCCTGAGGAAAAGAAAAAAGAAAAAGAAAATAATAATGACGGATATTGATTGTTTCTCTGCACTTGTTTCTGTCTCTGTCTGTCTTCATTTCTCTCTTTGTCTCCCTGTCCTACCGTCCCTGTTTAAATGCAATAATTATCATGAATAACATTTTTCTCTGGACCAAACTTTCATCGTTTGAAAAATAATACAAACCAAATCATATCAGCATTTTTGCAAGCAAAAAATAACCCACAAGCTCTCTCAATCATTTATGAACTGTCATTTAATTACACTCATCCCTTTCCCCGTCACCGTCTCCACCCCCTCCCCCCTTACCCCAGAAAGCACACACTGTGTTCATCATCTCCATCCCCTCCATTTCACACAAAATGTTCATCAATTCCCTCCCCTCCATTTCACACAAAATGTTCATCAATTCCCTCCCTCCATTTCACACAAAATGTTCATCAATTCCCTCCCCTCCATTTCACACACAATGCTCACCATCTCCCTCCCCACCATTTCACACACAATGTGTTCATCAACCCCCTCCCCACCATTTCACACACAATGTGTTTATCAACCCCCTCTCCTCCATTTCACACAAAATGTTCATCAAATCCCTCCCCTCCATCTAAGACACAATGTATTCATCAACCCCCTCCCCACCTTTGCTAATACAATATGTTCATCAACTCCCTCCACTCCATTTCACACACTATGTGTTCATCAACCCCCTCCCCTCCATTTCACACACTGTGTTCATCAACCCCCTCCCCTCCATTTCACACAAAATGTTCATCAACACATTCCCCTCCATTTCACACAATGTGTTCATAAACCCCCTCCCTTCCATTTCACACACAATGTGTTCATCAACTCCCTCCCCTCCATTTCACACAATGTGTTCATAAACCCCCTCCACTCCATTTCACACACTGTGTTCATCACTCCCTCCCCTCCATTTCACACACTGTGTTCATCACTCCCTCCACTCCATTTCACACACTGTGTTCATAAACTTCCTCCTCTCCATTTCAAACACCGTGTTCATCACTCCCTCCCCTCCATTTCAAACACCGTGTTCATCACTCCCTCCCCTCCATTTCAAACACTGTGTTCATCACTCCCTCCCCTCCATTTCACACACTGTGTTCATCACTCCCTCCCCTCCATTTCACACACTGTGTTCATCACTCCCTCCACTCCATTTCACACACTGTGTTCATAAACTTCCTCCTCTCCATTTCACACACTGTGTTCATCACTCCCTCCCCTCCATTTCACACACTGTGTTCATCACTCCCTCCACTCCATTTCACACACTGTGTTCATAAACTTCCTCCTCTCCATTTCACACACTGTGTTCATCACTCCCTCCCCTCCATTTCACACACTGTGTTCATAACTCCCTCCACTCCATTTCACACGCTGTGTTCATCACTCCCTCCCCTCCATTTCACACACTGTGTTCATCACTCCCTCCCCTCCATTTCACACACTGTGTTCATCACTCCCTCCCCTCCATTTCACACACTGTGTTCATCACTCCCTCCCCTCCATTTCACACACTGTGTTCATAAACCCCCTCCCCTCCATTTCACACACTGTGTTCATAAACCCCCTCCCCTCCATTTCACACACTGTGTTCATCACTCCCTCCCCTCCATTTCACACACTGTGTTCATCACTCCCTCCCCTCCATTTCACACACTGTGTTCATCACTCCCTCCCCTCCATTTCACACACTGTGTTCATCACTCCCTCCCCTCCATTTCACACACTGTGTTCATCACTCCCTCCCCTTCATTTCACACACTGTGTTCATCACTCCCTCCCCTTCATTTCACACAATGTGTTAATAAACCCCCTCCCTTCCATTTCACACACAATGTGTTCATCAACTCCCTCCCCTTCATTTCATAAACTCCCTCCCCTCCATTTCACACACTGTGTTCATCACTCCCTCCCCTCCATTTCACACACTGTGTTCATCACTCCCTCCCCTCCATTTCACACACTGTGTTCATCACTCCCTCCCCTTCATTTCACACAAAATGTTCATCAACACATTCCCCTCCATTTCACACACAGTGTTCATCACCTCCTCCCCTTCATTTCACACAATGTGTTCATAAACCTCCTCCCTTCCATTTCACACACAATGTGTTCATCAACTCCCTCCACTCCATTTCACACAATGTGTTCATAAACCCCCTCCACTCCATTTCACACACTGTGTTCATCACTCCCTCCCCTCCATTTCACACACTGTGTTCATCACTCCCTCCACTCCATTTCACACACTGTGTTCATCACTCCCTCCCCTCCATTTCACACACTGTGTTCATCACTCCCTCCACTCCATTTCACACAATGTGTTCATAAACCCCCTCCACTCCATTTCACACACTGTGTTCATCACTCCCTCCCCTCCATTTCACACACTGTGTTCATCACTCCCTCCACTCCATTTCACACACTGTGTTCATCACTCCCTCCACTCCATTTCACACACTGTGTTCATCACTCCCTCCCCTCCATTTCACACACTGTGTTCATCACTCCCTCCCCTTCATTTCACACACTGTGTTCATCACTCCCTCCCCTCCATTTCACACACTGTGTTCATCACTCCCTCCCCTCCATTTCACACACTGTGTTCATCACTCCCTCCACTCCATTTCACACACTGTGTTCATAAACCCCCTCCACTCCATTTCACACACTGTGTTCATCACTCCCTCCCCTCCATTTCACACACTGTGTTCATCACTCCCTCCACTCCATTTCACACACTGTGTTCATCACTCCCTCCCCTCCATTTCACACACTGTGTTCATCACTCCCTCCACTCCATTTCACACAATGTGTTCATAAACCCCCTCCACTCCATTTCACACACTGTGTTCATCACTCCCTCCCCTCCATTTCACACACTGTGTTCATCACTCCCTCCACTCCATTTCACACACTGTGTTCATCACTCCCTCCCCTCCATTTCACACAAAATGTTCATCACCTCCCTCCCCTCCATTTCACACACTGTGTTCATCACTCCCTCCCCTCCATTTCACACACTGTGTTCATCACTCCCTCCCCTCCATTTCACACACTGTGTTCATCACTCCCTCCACTCCATTTCACACACTGTGTTCATCACTCCCTCCCCTCCATTTCACACACTGTGTTCATCACTCCCTCCCCTCCATTTCACACACTGTGTTCATCACTCCCTCCCCTCCATTTCACACACTGTGTTCATCACTCCCTCCCCTCCATTTCACACACTGTGTTCATCACTCCCTCCCCTCCATTTCACACAAAATGTTCATCACCTCCCTCTCCTACTGTATCTGTTTGTGTATGGTTTTCGATTTATGTGCGTACTTTGTTATGTACTATCTCCCCCTGTGCACCCGCCCCACCCCCCACCCCCCACACCCCCGCCCCCCTCTTCCTCCCAAATATTCCTTGTGACCCCGGTACACTTGGTAATAAAGACGCATTCTATTCTGTTCTATTTCACACACTGTGTTCATCACTCCCTCCCCTCCATTTCACTGCCCTTGTCAGACATATCAAATAATCATCAATTCAAGGAGCCATCGTGGCCAGCACCACAACACGGGGTTTCTATTCTAAACTGTCAACTTTTCTCAAAACTGAACCTCTTCAGTAACGTTTTTTTCTTGTCCCTAGCTCCTCTGCAAAACACATTTTTAATGTGCTGTTTCCATGTACCGTGAGTGCGTGCAAGCCTATCTCTGTGTCTGCGAGCACGCGTGGACGCATCATTTGCTTTACCCGCGTGCGCGCACGCACATTGTGTGTGTGTGTGTGTGTGTGTGTGTGTGTGTGTGTGTGTGTGTGTGTGTGTGTGTGTGTGTGTGTGTGTGCGTGTGTGTGTATCTATACATCTGTCTTCTTTATTCATTCGTACCACCTTCGTAGGATGAGCTGTTGGACTGTAATCCCTTTTATTTCAATTCTTTCTTTCAGCATACGTTTTTTTCCATGTTCTACTTTTCGCTTTTCTATGCATTGGTATTAATAAGTTTTTTTCGGGTCTTTGTGCGAAAGGATCTGGTGCCAAACAAAAAAAAAGCAAAAAAAAAAAAAAAGCTACAACACATTTTACTTTATTCGAAGAATTAAGTATTTTGTTTTTGGTTTTGTTTTGTTGTCGTTTACTAACGATTTATGTCCGTTTATTTTGTTGTTGGTTGTTGGGGTTTTTTTTACACCTTCTCTCTCTCTCTCTCTCTCTCTCTCTCTCTCTCTCTCTCTCTGTCTCTGTGTGTGTGTGTGTGTGTGTGTGTGTGTGTGTGTGTGTGTGTGTGTGTGTGTCTGTCTGTCTGTCTGTTCTTCATCATACCTATTCTTCTGCACGAAGAATGTTTCTTCTATCTTTTTCCCCTTTTCATGGAATATATGTGTGGTATTGCAACTGATGCAGAATAGCAAGGACAAATTGGAACTAATGGAATAACAGGCCATGTTCAAAATCTTAATCCTTGAAAAAAAAAAACAACAACATTTTTTTAGTTCTGAGTTCTCTCGTGCGTTAGAGCCGAGTGGTTAAGAGTTGGACTTTCAATCTGAGGGTCCCGGGTTCAAATCTTGGTAACAGTGTCTGGTGGGTAAAGGATTTTTCCGATCTCCATAAGTGCAGACCTGCTAGTGCCTAAACCCCTTTCGTGTGCATACGCACGCAGAAGTTCCGCTTTAAAGATCCTGTAATCCTGTCAGCATTCGGTGGGCGATGGAAATAAGAATATAACCAGACTGCACACCCCCGAAAACGGAGTATGGCTCTCTGATTGTGAATGTGTTTGTGCCTGAAATCTGATCGACTGACACAGGAAACGAATATTGAGCGCCCAATGGAAACCGTCAGTCGGCTCTACTCAGGAAAGCAGCCTGTTGTGCAAATGACCCCGAGTTTGTAAAGCGCTTATAGTTTGGTCTCCGACCGAGGATGGGCGCTTTATAAGTATCCATCACTTTCTCTGTCTGTCTCTCTGTCAGTCTGTCTGGCTGTCTGTCTGATGAGAAAGAGAGAGAGAGAGAGAGAGAGAGAGAGAGAGAGAGAGAGAGAGAGAGAGATGTCAGTCTTGGCAGATAAACATATAATGGCTCTTTCTATCGCCAGCGCCAACAGTTCGTAGAGAGCAACTAATGACGTCACAATAAGACCACCCACAGTCCACCAAGAGCTATTAATGACGTAACAATGAGACCACCCACAATCCACAGTGAGCTATTAATGACGTAACAATGAGACCACCCACAATCCACAGAAAGCTATTAATGACGTCACAATGAGACCACCCACACTCCACAGAAAGCTATTAATTACGTCACAGCGAGACCACCCACAGTCCGTAGAGAGTTATCAATGACGTCACAATGAGACCACCCACAATCTATAGAGAGCTATTAATTTAGTCCCAATGAGACCATGCACAGTCCGCAAAGAGCTATTAATGCCTAGTATACCTCAGCTGATGACAATGCCTAGTATACCTCAGTTGATGACAATGCCTAGTGTACCTCAATTGATGACAATGCCTAGTGTACCTCAGCTGATGACAATGCCTAGTATACCACAGCTGATGACAATGCCTAGTATACCTCAATTGATGACAATGCCTAGTGTACCTCAATTGATGACAATGCCTAGTATACCTCAACTGATGACAATGCCTAGTGTACCTCAATTGATGACAATGCCTAGTATACCTCAATTGATGACAATGCCTAGTGTACCTCAATTGATGACAATGCCTAGTATACCTCAACTGATGACAATGCCTAGTGTACCTCAATTGATGACAATGCCTAGTGTACCTCAACTGATGACAATGCCTAGTATACCTCAATTGATGACAATGCCTAGTGTACCTCAACTGATGACAATGCCTAGTATACCTCAATTGATGACAATGCCTAGTGTACCTCAATTGATGACAATGCCTAGTATACCTCATCTGATGACAGTGCCTAGAATACCTCAATTGATGACAATGCCTAGTGTACCTCAATATATGACAATGCCTAGTGTACCTCAATTGAAGACAATGCCTAGAATACCTCAATTGATGACAATGCCTAGTGTACCTCAATTGATGACAATGCCTAGTGTACCTCAATTGATGACAATGCCTAGAATACCTCAATTGATGACAATGCCTAGTGTACCTCAATTGAAGACAATGCCTAGTGTACCTCAACTGAAGACAGAGCAAACAAAATCACCATGACAACAATGCATGATGAAACAAATACTAGATGGCAGATGAATCGTGCTGTTTCAGTTTCAGTTTCAGAAGCTCAAGGAGGCGTCACTGCGTTCGGACAAATCCATATACGCTACACCACATCTGCCAAGCAGATACCTGACCAGCAGCGTAACCCAACGCGCTTAGTCAGGCCTTGAGAGAAAAAAAAGAAGAAGAAAGGTGAATAAATAATAGATAAGCTTACATAAATAAATAAATAATTATAATATAAAAAAGATAGTAGTAGTAGTAGTAGTAGTAGTAGTAGTAGTAGTAATGATAATAATAAATAAATAAATAAATAAATAAGACAACAATGATGATAAATAAGCAAATAAATGTAAAACATGAAGACACACATTCAGACATACACCCACAAATGCATAACAGATATGCACCAAACATACAGTTTCACAGATATGAAAGCACAGTCAAATACATATAAATGAATCGTACTGCTGCAATGGAGCCCAGTCCACGGAGGGAATGTGGCAGGGATGTGCTCCTTGATTCCTTTCATGTGTACCGGCATCAACCAGGCCCAGATGACGACGGTAGGCCTGATGCACTTTGTGTGGACAGGGCATTTCGCCACGCTCTCAAAGACGTGCATGTGGTGTGGATGATGCTTGACTCTGTGGCTGAAAAAAAACCCCAGACATACAGACACACAAGCAAACAAATGATTCTAAGCTTCAGATGGGACTCAAACCCACGACCTCCCAATCACCAGTCTGACACTAACCGCATTTGTCGGCTGGTCTTAAATTGATATGTTGATATGTTCACTTGACTGTGCTGATAAAGGTTTTACGCAGTGCTTGCCACCAACAGAAAAATCTACTGAGGAAAGTGACAATCATCAGACGTCATTGTCGTCATCTTTATCATTGTCATTGGAGCTTCTTTTAATAGTATCAGTACTGTCATTATCATTCTTCCCTGCTGACAGGTGAATACAGTGAATTCACAGAACACTACAAATCCGTGAAACTTAATGAACCTCTTTGGCTGCAATAATCTGAGGTTGAATGAACTCCAACAACGACAAACTTCAAACCGCGCGACCACTGAAGGCAGGGTACAGACACATGACAGACTTATTGCCTGGCGGGAGGGAGGGACGGAGCGGTGGTGGCACGGGAAGTCTGTGATCTGTCAGGAAGGCCACAATCCCACGACAGTCCCTGCCTATATCCCCCCACACCCTGCAGACACACACACACACACACACACACACACACACACCTCCAGCTTCACAGCATTGAGACGACGTCTTGACAGCGGGGCTGTGAGGGCAATGGGTCAAACATCAAAGTTGTTCTCGTTGTCAAGGGAACAAATGATGATGATGATGATGGTGATGATGATGATATGGTGAAGATGATGGTTGCGGTGATGGTGATAATGATGATGGTGATGGTGATAATGATGATGATGATGATGATGATGGTGGTGGTGGTGGTGGTGATGATGATCATGATGGTGGTGGTTTTGATGATGATGATGATGGTGGTGGTGGTGGTGGTGATGGTGATGGTGATGATGATGATGATGATGGTGGTGGTGGTGGTGGTGATGATGATAGTGATGGTGATGGTGATGATCATGATGGTGGTGGTTTCCATGATGATGATGATGATGATGGTGGTGGTGGTGGTGGTGATGGTGATGGTGATGATGGTGGTGGTGATGGTGATGGTGATGATGGTGGTGGTGATGATGGTGATGGTGATGGTAATGGTCATGTTGGTGGTGGTGATGATGGTGATGATGATGATGACGACGACGATGACTATGATGATAATGATGATCATGATCATGATGACGATGACGACGACGAAGATGATTATGACTACTACTACTATGATGAAGTTGTGACGGTGACATGACGGCAACAATGACAACAGTCTTAATACTACTACTACAACTACTGCTGCTGCTGCTGTCTCTGCTGTTGATAGTAGCAGTAGCAGTACTGTTGATGTTGCTTCATCTGCTGCTGTTATCGTCGTTGTTGTTATCAAAAAGAAGAAGAAGAACAACAACAACAATTAGCACATCAGTCTGACTTTCAAACCAGGACAAGCACAAGGCGAGAAGGAGAGAGGAAGAGAAAGGTGGTGCAGCAGTACAGCTACAGAGAGGAAGAGAAAGGTGGTGCAGCAGTACAGTACAGAAGGAGAGAGGAAGAGAAAGGTGGTGCAGCAGTACAGCACAGAGAGGAGAGGAAGAGAAAGGTGGTGCAGCAGTACAGCACAGAAGGAGAGAGGAAGAGAAAGGTGGTGCAGCAGTACAGCACAGAGAGGAAGAGAAAGGTGGTGCAGCAGTACAGCACAGAGGAGAGGAAGAGAAAGGTGGTGCAGCAGTACAGCACAGAAGAGAGAGGAAGAGAAAGGTGGTGCAGCAGTACAGCACAGAGAGGAAGAGAAAGGTGGTGCAGCAGTACAGCACAGAGAGGAAGAGAAAGGTGGTGCAGCAGTACAGCACAGAAGGAGAGAGGAAGAGAAAGGTGGTGCAGCAGTACAGCACAGAAGGAGAGAGGAAGAGAAAGGTGGTGCAGCAGTACAGCACAGAGAGGAAGAGAAAGGTGGTGCAGCAGTACAGCACAGAGGAACAGAGGAAGAGAAAGGTGGTGCAGCAGTACAGCACAGAGGAACAGAGGAAGAGAAAGGTGGTGCAGCAGTACAGCACAGAGGAGCAGAGGAAGAGAAAGGTGGTGCAGTACCAGAGACACCAGCCAACTACTCCGGGGCCGAAAGGAAAAGGGAGGGGAGATGGGAGGGAGGAGGGATAGGTATGGAACACTACTGCCGACAATGATGGAACACTACTGCCGACAATTATGGAACACTACTGCCGACAATTATGGAACACTACTGCCGACAATGATGGAACACGACTGCCGACAATGATGGAACACTACTGCCGACAATGATGGAACACTACTGCCGAGAATTATGGAACACTACTGCCGACAATTATGGAACACTACTGCCGACAATTATGGAACACTACTGCCGACAATGATGGAACACTACTGCCGACAATGATGGAACACTACTGCCGACAATTATGGAACACTACTGCCGACAATTATGGACCACTACTGCCGACAATTATGGACCACTACTGCCGACAATTATGGAACACGACTGCCGACAATAAACCGAAGCAATTTGTCGGGAGGTCCGTTATTATTAGCGGGCCATGGAACGGGGAAAGCAGGGGGACAAGGTGGCGGGGTCGGGGGCGGGGGCGGGAGGACGGAGGGGAAGAACGACAGGGGAAGGTGGGGGGGGGGGGGGCCGTGGGGGGCGGGCGGAGACGCCAAGTCCTGACAGATGGGGCGGCCTTTCAAAACATGATTAGGACGTCATCCTCTTTCCCGCCACTCTCACGTGCCCGTCTCGTGCCCTACACCACGTGATCACGCCCCATACATCGCCAGCTTTAGATGGAGTCACTGGAGTGGGGGGGGGGGGTGAGGGATGGAAAGCTTGTCCACTTACATCTGTTATTGGTAGCTGTGCCGTGTGTGGGTGTGGCGGGAGGGTGGGGGTGGGGGAGGGGGGTATTGTCTATAAAAACCTTCAAGATTAAAAACTGTATATGTCAGAAGGGCTCCCTGGATGATACAAACTGTGCATTACAGTGTTTGAACTAAATCCATGTCCAAATGCCTTCGTTTTCCATACAAACGGGGAAACTAAAAATCAATCAAAGTTTTTTTTTGGTTTTTTGAACTTTCAGCCTTCATTTACGCAATGGAGTGACTACAAACTGTCTCACCCATACTGTACACCTACCACTTTCTCCACACGGGTGGAAGGTCAGTTGTGTCACCCAGTATACTACACCTCACTGTTTTTCGACACGGGTGGTAGAACAGCTGTGTTACCCAGTATACACCTACCTGTTTCTCCACACAGGTTGTAGGTCAGTATACACCTACCTGTTTCTGCAGTATACACCTACCTGTTTCTCCACACAGATTGTAGGTCAGTATACACCTACCTGTTTCTCCACAAAGGTGGTAGGTCAGTATACACCTACCTGTTTCTCCAGACAGATGGTAGGTCAGTATACACCTACCTGTTTCTGCAGTATACACCTACCTGTTTCTCCAGACAGATGGTAGGTCAGTATACACCTACCTGTTTCTCCACACAGGTTGTAGGTCAGTATACACCTACCTGTTTCTCCACAAAGGTGGTAGGTCAGTATACACCTACCTGTTTCTCCAGACAGATGGTAGGTCAGTATACACCTACCTGTTTCTCCACACAGATGGTAGGTCAGTATACACCTACCTGTTTGTCCACACAGATGGTAGGTCAGTATACACCTACCTGTTTCTGCACACAGACGGTAGGTCAGTATACACCTACCTGTTTCTCCACACAGCTGCTAGGTCAGTATACACCTACCTGTTTCTGCACACAGACGGTAGGTCAGTATACACCTACCTGTTTCTCCAGACAGATGGTAGGTCAGTATACACCTACCTGTTTCTCCAGACAGATGGTAGGTCAGTATACACCTACCTGTTTCTCCAGACAGATGGTAGGTCAGTATACACCTACCTGTTTCTCCAGACAGATGGTAGGTCAGTATACACCTACCTGTTTCTCCACACAGACGGTAGGTCAGTATACACCTACCTGTTTGTCCAGACAGATGGTAGGTCAGTATACACCTACTTGTTTCACCACACGCATGGTAGGCCAGCCGTGTCATCCAGTATACACCCACCTGTTTCTCCAAACGGGTGGTAGAACAGTTGTGTCATCCAGTATACACCCGCCTGTTTCTCCACACGGGTGGTAGAACAGTTGTGTCATCCAGTATACACCCGCCTGTTTCTCCACACGGGTGGTAGAACAGTTGTGTCATCCAGTATACACCCACCTGTTTCTCCACACAAGCGGTCAGTGGAAAGTCAGCAGTCTGGCTGTGTGGACAGCTGGTCAGCCAACTGAAGGCGACCACTACACTAAAGCAAACAGTGAGTTCCGTAATTGAGACAGGTTCTCCTTTTGGTGACAACTGAAAAACAAACATGAACAGGAGTGCACACTGGATGGACAACACAGAAATTTGAGCAACTGAACAGTCTACTTATAACAATCTCTAATTTCTCCTCAAATCAAAGAGAGGAAACTACACTACACAGCCTGAAGGGGGCAGTAGCTAGGGATAACAATCCATTGCATAATTTTACACACACACACACACACACACACACACACACAGAGGCAGTTCAGTTTCAGTTTCTCATGGACAAACCCATATATGCTTCACCACATCTGTTAGGCAGATCCCTGACCAGCAACATAACAGGCCTTGAGTGCATGCACAGATACTGTGTACCTGTCA
>NC_134882.1:53478499-53503499 GCF_041734735.1 Babylonia areolata | reverse complement strand
CGCTTTATTTTTTTTAAATTTTGCTATTGCTTTTGCCTGCTCGAAATCCCTCCACAACACACACACACACACACACACACACACACACACACACACACACACACACACACACACACACACACACAAAGGGAGAGAGAGAGGGGGGAGGGGGGGGGCAGACACAGAGAGAGAGACAAAGCCGGAGAGAGAAAGCTTCCGCTGGACAGCCATGAATCTCTCCCTGAAAATTAAAGTGTGATGCAATCAAGGAAATCAGACCCTGCATCGTGTCATTAAAAGCCGAAGCGAAACGCAGTCCGAGATATAGCACAAACAAAGCAAGGAGGCAAGCACATTAACAAAGAAAACTGGAGAAGGGAATGGCGCCCACATAATGGGCAGTAACTCGTGCTGGGACTTGGTAATGATCTCCCATAAACCGCTCCGAAAGCTGAATCAATCTTTTTCCTTTCGTCAGACAACAACTGCTAAAGAACTCTCCTCACAATCTATTTTTTTCCCCTTCGTCAGACAACAATTGTTAAAGACCTTTCCTCACAATCCGTCTTTTCCCTTCATCAGACAACTGTTAAAGATCTTTCCCATCAATCCGCTGATCTTTTCCCTTCGTCAGACAACTGTTACAGACCTTTCCTCACAGCTTCAGCAAAAAGTCCACATCACGGAGGATTGTAACCTGATTTTATTATAGGTCAAATGCTGATGGCGACTTTAAAAAAAAGTGTGGGGTGAGGACGTTGAGGAGAGGAAGGGTGGAGAGGCGGTAAAGAAATGAAAAGAAGTGTGGGGTGAGGACGTTGAGGAGAGGAAGGATGGAGAGGCGGTAAAGAAATGAAAAGAAGTGTGGGGTGAGGGCGTTGAGGAGAGGAAGGGTGGAGAGGCGGTAAAGAAATGAAAAGAAGTGTGGGGTGAGGACGTTGAGGAGAGGAAGGATGGAGAGGCGGTAAAGAAATGAAAAGAAGTGTGGGGTGAGGACGTTGAGGAGAGGAAGGATGGAGAGGCGGTAAAGAAATGAAAAGAAGTGTGGGGTGAGGACGTTGAGGAGAGGAAGGGTGGAGAGGCGGTAAAGAAATGAAAAGAAGTGTGGGGTGAGGACGTTGAGGAGAGGAAGGGTGGAGAGGCGGTAAAGAAATGAAAAGAAGTGTGGGGTGAGGACGTTGAGGAGAGGAAGGATGGAGAGGCGGTAAAGAAATGAAAAGAAGTGTGGGGTGAGGACGTTGAGGAGAGGAAGGGTGGAGAGGCGGTAAAGAAATGAAAAGAAGTGTGGGGTGAGGACGTTGAGGAGAGGAAGGGTGGAGAGGCGGTAAAGAAATGAAAAGAAGTGTGGGGTGAGGGCGTTGAGGAGAGGAAGGATGGAGAGGCGGTAAAGAAATGAAAAGAAGTGTGGGGTGAGGACGTTGAGGAGAGGAAGGATGGAGAGGCGGTAAAGAAATGAAAAGAAGTGTGGGGTGAGGACGTTGAGGAGAGGAAGGGTGGAGAGGCGGTAAAGAAATGAAAAGAAGTGTGGGGTGAGGACGTTGAGGAGAGGAAGGGTGGAGAGGCGGTAAAGAAATGAAAAGAAGTGTGGGGTGAGGACGTTGAGGAGAGGAAGGGTGGAGAGGCGGTAAAGAAATGAAAAGAAGTGTGGGGTGAGGACGTTGAGGAGAGGAAGGGTGGAGAGGCGGTAAAGAAATGAAAAGAAGTGTGGGGTGAGGACGTTGAGGAGAGGAAGGGTGGAGAGGCGGTAAAGAAATGAAAAGAAGTGTGGGGTGAGGACGTTGAGGAGAGGAAGGGTGGAGAGGCGGTAAAGAAATGAAAAGAAGTGTGGGGTGAGGACGTTGAGGAGAGGAAGGGTGGAGAGGCGGTAAAGAAATGAAAAGAAGTGTGGGGTGAGGACGTTGAGGAGAGGAAGGGTGGAGAGGCGGTAAAGAAATGAAAAGAAGTGTGGGGTGAGGACGTTGAGGAGAGGAAGGGTGGAGAGGCGGTAAAGAAATGAAAAGAAGTGTGGGGTGAGGACGTTGAGGAGAGGAAGGGTGGAGAGGCGGTAAAGAAATGAAAAGAAGTGTGGGGTGAGGACGTTGAGGAGAGGAAGGATGGAGAGGCGGTAAAGAAATGAAAAGAAGTGTGGGGTGAGGACGTTGAGGAGAGGAAGGGTGGAGAGGCGGTAAAGAAATGAAAAGAAGTGTGGGGTGAGGACGTTGAGGAGAGGAAGGATGGAGAGGCGGTAAAGAAATGAAAAGAAGTGTGGGGTGAGGACGTTGAGGAGAGGAAGGGTGGAGAGGCGGTAAAGAAATGAAAAGAAGTGTGGGGTGAGGACGTTGAGGAGAGGAAGGATGGAGAGGCGGTAAAGAAATGAAAAGAAGTGTGGGGTGAGGACGTTGAGGAGAGGAAGGGTGGAGAGGCGGTAAAGAAATGAAAAGAAGTGTGGGGTGAGGACGTTGAGGAGAGGAAGGATGGAGAGGCGGTAAAGAAATGAAAAGAAGTGTGGGGTGAGGACGTTGAGGAGAGGAAGGGTGGAGAGGCGGTAAAGAAATGAAAAGAAGTGTGGGGTGAGGACGTTGAGGAGAGGAAGGGTGGAGAGGCGGTAAAGAAATGAAAAGAAGTGTGGGGTGAGGACGTTGAGGAGAGGAAGGATGGAGAGGCGGTAAAGAAATGAAAAGAAGTGTGGGGTGAGGACGTTGAGGAGAGGAAGGGTGGAGAGGCGGTAAAGAAATGAAAAGAAGTGTGGGGTGAGGACGTTGAGGAGAGGAAGGGTGGAGAGGCGGTAAAGAAATGAAAAGAAGTGTGGGGTGAGGACGTTGAGGAGAGGAAGGGTGGAGAGGCGGTAAAGAAATGAAAAGAAGTGTGGGGTGAGGACGTTGAGGAGAGGAAGGGTGGAGAGGCGGTAAAGAAATGAAAAGAAGTGTGGGGTGAGGACGTTGAGGAGAGGAAGGATGGAGAGGCGGTAAAGAAATGAAAAGAAGTGTGGGGTGAGGACGTTGAGGAGAGGAAGGGTGGAGAGGCGGTAAAGAAATGAAAAGAAGTGTGGGGTGAGGACGTTGAGGAGAGGAAGGGTGGAGAGGCGGTAAAGAAATGAAAAGAAGTGTGGGGTGAGGACGTTGAGGAGAGGAAGGGTGGAGAGGCGGTAAAGAAATGAAAAGAAGTGTGGGGTGAGGGCGTTGAGGAGAGGAAGGATGGAGAGGCGGTAAAGAAATGAAAAGAAGTGTGGGGTGAGGACGTTGAGGAGAGGAAGGGTGGAGAGGCGGTAAAGAAATGAAAAGAAGTGTGGGGTGAGGACGTTGAGGAGAGGAAGGATGGAGAGGCGGTAAAGAAATGAAAAAGGAAAAGAAAAGATACAAAGAGGATACAAAAAAAACACTCGTCAAAGAGCGTTGGAGACAAACCCATGTAGCACTGTTCCACCATGAGGTGACTGTAGCACTGTTCCACCATGAGGTGACTGTAGCACTGTTCCACCTTGGGGTGACTGTAGCACTGTTCCACCTTTTGGTGACTGTAGCACTGTTCCACCTTGGGGTGACTGCAGCATTGTTCCACCTTGGGGTGACTGTAGCACTGTTCCACCTTGGGGTGACTGTAGCACTGTTCCACCTTTGGGTGACTGTAGCACTGTTCCACCTTGGGGTGACTGCAGCATTGTTCCACCTTGGGGTGACTGTAGCACTGTTCCACCATGAGGTGACTGTAGCACTGTTCCACCTTGAGGTGACTGTAGCACTGTTCCACCATGAGGTGACTGTAGCACTGTTCCACCATGAGGTGACTGTAGCACTGTTCCACCATGGGGTGACTGTAGCACTGTTCCACCTTTTGGTGACTGTAGCACTGTTCCACCATGAGGTGACTGTAGCATTGTTCCACCTTGGGGTGACTGTAGCACTGTTCCACCATGAGGTGACTGTAGCACTGTTCCACCTTTTGGTGACTGTAGCACTGTTCCACCATGAGGTGACTGTAGCATTGTTCCACCATGAGGTGACTGTAGCACTGTTCCACCATGAGGTGACTGTAGCACTGTTCCACCTTGAGGTGACTGTAGCACTGTTCCACCATGAGGTGACTATAGCACTGTTCCACCATGAGGTGACTGTAGCACTGTTCCACCATGAGGTGACTGTAGCACTGTTCCACCTTGGGGTGACTGTAGCACTGTTCCACCATGAGGTGACTGTAGCACTGTTCCACCTTGGGGTGACTGTAGCACTGTTCCACCATGAGGTGACTGTAGCACTGTTCCACCTTTGGGTGACTGTAGCACTGTTCCACCTTTGGGTGACTGTAGCATTGTTCCACCGTGAGGTGACTGTAGCACTGTTCCACCATGAGGTGACTGTAGCACTGTTCCACCGTGAGGTGACTGTAGCACTGTTCCACCATGAGGTGACTGTAGCACTGTTCCACCTTTGGGTGACTGTAGCACTGTTCCACCTTTGGGTGACTGTAGCACTGTTCCACCTTTGGGTGACTGTAGCACTGTTCCACCTTTGGGTGACTGTAGCACTGTTCCACCATGAGGTGACTGTAGCACTGTTCCACCATGAGGTGACTGTAGCACTGTTCCACCATGAGGTGACTGTAGCACTGTTCCACCATGAGGTGACTGTAGCACTGTTCCACCTTGGGGTGACTGTAGCACTGTTCCACCTTGGGGTGACTGCAGCATTGTTCCACCATGAGGTGACTGCAGCATTGTTCCACCTTTGGGTGACTGTAGCACTGTTCCACCATGAGGTGACTGTAGCACTGTTCCACCTTGAGGTGACTGTAGCACTGTTCCACCATGAGGTGACTGTAGCACTGTTCCACCTTGGGGTGACTGCAGCATTGTTCCACCATGAGGTGACTGCAGCATTGTTCCACCTTTGGGTGACTGTAGCACTGTTCCACCTTGGGGTGACTGTAGCACTGTTCCACCATGAGGTGACTATAGCACTGTTCCACCGTGAGGTGACTGTAGCATATATATATATATATATATATATATATAGAGAGAGAGAGAGAGAGAGAGAGAGAGAGAGAGAGAGAGAGAGAGAGAGAGAGAGAGAATGAATGAATGAATCTTTATTTTCCAACGGTGAAGATATTAGCACTTTGGCCGACTTACACATCTGCCGTTGTTCTAAGAGACACACAAACATGTACGCATATAAATGTAGTTATACTGAATACTTAATACATGTGTAATGTACGAGTATAACACAGCGTCAAACTGAGAGACACAACATCGCTCACATCTGTACGGAACGAAAGCGAGTAACACACACACGCAGAGAGAGAGAGAGAGAGAGAGAGAGAGAGAGAGAGAGACGCCTGTCAGGCCTTGAGTGCATGCTTATGTATTTGTGTACCTATCAGAGTGGATTTCTTTTTACATAATTTTGCCAGAGGACAACACTCTCGTTGCCATGGGTTGCAATGTACGGAAAACAAAAATATACTTTTGTTATGTTGCAAAAACATCATTTTAACCTTTCGGTGTTTCCCCAGAAACCCGTTGTGACTTCTTGTCATTACTCCCGTTACTTCAGAGACCTGAGAAAAGCGGTGGCGAGTTGGCCTGTCACTGGGGGTAGCATTAATTCGTTCTGTAACATTTAGTCCATCTTCCACTTTCTCCCTTCAGCTTTCACAACTGTCGACACTCTTTGTTTCTTAAAGCGTGTTTGACCTTTTTGGGGGGCTTCCATTTTTGTCCCTGCCTTGGTTGGCATGTTTTCAGAGGGAAATGCCGCCAGACAGTCATTGGAATCTTTGTCGTGTCAGTTCTTTCAGGGAATTATTCATTAGTGCGGCTACCTTCCTCTCTGAAGTCCTTGGAGACTCCGTCTGCCATGATGTCTATGCGCGCGCGCGTGTGTGTGTGTGTACATGAAGTACGTGCGTTAGAGAGAGAGAGAGAGACGGAGAGAGAGAGGGGGGGACGTCTGTGTGTGTGTGTGTGTGCGCGCGCGCGCGCGCAACAGTGCGCACGCGTATAATTTCATGAATGATAAAGCACATTTTGTCAACAGACAAAAATGAAGTCAGACTTCGCCAATGAAACAAAAACCCCATCAATATTTATCATTGCATATTTACCTTCACAGACACAAATTAACACATCAATAATCCACCTGTACCGATCAAATTTTATCACCCTTATTTATCAGATAAAAAAAAAGTTATTTCCCTAGACGAAGAAACGGCAATGTATCAATACAAAAATCTGATTTTCTGGCGGAGGACAGAACACAGCGAGTGCAGTCATCTCGTGCCACGCACGTGCCGCAGTCCGCCCTTTCACCCTTTTGTCGTGGGCATGACAGTCACGTCACGCCCCACCAAGCACAACCGGCAGTGTTTGGTTTCCATGCATCATTGATTCCACGCCTATTTCAGTGTTTGGTTTCCATACATCATTGACTCCATGTCAATTTCAGTGTTTGGTTTCCATGCATCATTGACTCCATGTCAATTTCAGTGTTTGGTTTCCAGGGATCATTGATTCCATCCTATTACAGAGTTGTTGTTTTTGATGCGTCATTGATTCTATGCCTATTTCAGGCACACAGGCGTGGCTCCACGAGGCATGGAAAGATAATATCTCAGAGGGACAGAGGGTATCCTCAGCTAAACAGGCGTGGCTTCATTGTCATTGAAAGATAAAGACTCTGAAGGATAGATGATATCCTCGGCTAAACAGGCATGGCTTCATTGTCATTGAAAGATAAAGACTCTGAAGGATAGATGATATCCTCGGCTAAACAGGCATGGCTTCATTGTCATGGAAAGATAATGACAGGCGATCTTGATGAAACACTGATTTCGTGTTGACCGTCTTTGATGATGGAAGTTGGTAAACGGTGTTGCATCATACTGATTTACATCACTGAAAATTGGCAAACTTGATTTATGAACTGACAGGCTTTGATTGTGAAACTTAAAAGAGATATCTTTGCTTGTGAAAGCATCTTGATTGTAAGAAAAGAAATGTTTGCGTGTGAAATCCTAATTATAGATTGCAAGACTTGTTTCGGATTAACACATTTTATCTTATTTCACACAGAAGAATTTGCCCTGATGCATTCTTGTCATGCTATCAAGGATAGGGAATTTGTCATTCGTATTCTGATGTTCTCATTGTTTCTTTCTGTTTTGAAATAAATGAATCAACAAACAGCATGACGAGAGCAACACTGGGATCGGCCCAGGTCTGTACTAAGGGGTGGGTTCCGGGCAGAACACAACAGGAGACCCCAGATCCCTAAAGATAAAGAAAAGCTTGGAAAATTTGAAACTGTATGTCAATAAGATCTGAGCGATAGCTGCTTGCTGAATAATGCGTAGGTGATCACAAAAACCACTCAGTTTGTTCCTGAAGGTCATATCCATCTGGTTATTAAAGTCACTTTCCTATGTGTCCCTAAAGTAGTCATTAACAGACTGACATCGTAGCATTGGCCACAGAGCCTTACATTCAGAATATCATAACGAATGTCTGGAACGCCAGCTTCAAGGCATTGACACAAGACATGTGCGACATGACTTGTTAGATATCATTACACTCTGTATCGTGTGAACCAAAGGTAAATGCATCGTATACTTTTCTTGTACAATAAAGGATTGGAATTCATAAGCATTCTTGACAAATAGATCAAGACAGCAAAAGTATGTTTTAGCACCTGTCGTGTGTCTTTACTAAATTTGCATGACCAGCAAGTTCAATGTTTACTTCCCTTCAAAACACACCTGGACGTAAATTAGGCCCGAGATAGCCAGACACCTGGTCAGAACATTTTGTCGTGGTCTCTAGCCAGACACGTGGTTCAGAACATTTGTCGTGGTCTCTAGCCAGACACCTGGTTCAGAACATTTGTCGTGGTCTCTAGCCAGACACCTGGTTCAGAACATTTGTCGTGGTCTCTAGCCAGACACCTGGTTCAGAACATTTGTCGTGCTCTCTAGCCAGACACTTTGTCAGAACATTTGTCGTGGTCTCTAGTCAGACACCTGGTTCAGAACATTTGTTGTGCTCTCTAGCCAGACACTTTGTCAGAACATTTGTCGTGGTCTCTAGCCAGACACCTGGTCAGAACATTTGTCGTGGTCTCTAGCCAGACACCTGGTTCATAACATTTGTCGTGCTCTCTAGCCAGACACCTAGTTCAGAACATTTGTCGTGGTCTCTAGCCAGACACTTTGTCAGAACATTTGTCGTGCTCTCTAGCCAGACACCTGGTTCAGAACATTTGTCGTGGTCTCTAGCCAGACACTTTGTCAGAACATTTGTCGTGCTCTCTAGCCAGACACCTGGTTCAGAACATTTGTCGTGGTCTCTAGTCGGACACCTGGTTCAGAACATTTGTCGGGGTCTCTAGCCAGACACCTGGTTCAGAACATTTGTCGTGGTCTCTAGCCAGACACTTGGTTCAGAACATTTGCCGTGGTCTCTAGCCAGACACCTGGTTCAGAACATTTGTCGTGCTCTCTAGCCAGACACTTTGTCAGAACATTTGTCGTGGTCTCTAGCTAGACACCTGGTTCAGAACATTTGTCGTGCTCTCTAGCCAGACACCTGGTTCAGAACATTTGTCGTGGTCTCTAGCCAGACACTTTGTCAGAACATTTGTCGTGGTCTCTAGCCAGACACCTGGTTCAGAACATTTGTCGTGCTCTCTAGCCAGACACCTGGTTCAGAACATTTGTCGTGGTCTCTAGCCAGACACTTTGTCAGAACATTTGTCGTGGTCTCTAGCCAGACACCTGGTTCAGAACATTTGTCGTGGTCTCTAGCCAGACACCTGGTTCAGAACATTTGTCGTGGTCTCTAGCCAGACACTTTGTCAGAACATTTGTCGTGCTCTCTAGCCAGACACCTGGTTCAGAACATTTGTCGTGCTCTCTAGCCAGACACTTTGTCAGAACATTTGTCGTGGTCTCTAGCCAGACACTTTGTCAGAACATTTGTCGTGCTCTCTAGCCAGACACTTTGTCAGAACATTTGTCGTGCTCTCTAGCCAGACACCTGGTTCAGAACATTTGTCGTGGTCTCTAGCCAGACACCTGGTTCAGAACATTTGTCGTGGTCTCTAGCCAGACACCTGGTTCAGAAAATTTGTCGTGCTCTCTAGCCAGACACTTTGTCAGAACATTTGTCGTGCTCTCTAGCCAGACACCTGGTTCAGAACATTTGTCGTGCTCTCTAGCCAGACACCTGGTTCAGAACATTTGTCGTGCTCTCTAGCCAGACACCTGGTTCAGAACATTTGCCGTGGTCTCTAGCCAGACACCTGGTTCAGAACATTTGTCGTGCTCTCTAGCCAGACACTTTGTCAGAACATTTGTCGTGGTCTCTAGCTAGACACCTGGTTCAGAACATTTGTCGTGCTCTCTAGCCAGACACCTGGTTCAGAACATTTGTCGTGGTCTCTAGCCAGACACTTTGTCAGAACATTTGTCGTGGTCTCTAGCCAGACACCTGGTTCAGAACATTTGTCGTGCTCTCTAGCCAGACACCTGGTTCAGAACATTTGTCGTGGTCTCTAGCCAGACACTTTGTCAGAACATTTGTCGTGGTCTCTAGCCAGACACCTGGTTCAGAACATTTGTCGTGGTCTCTAGCCAGACACCTGGTTCAGAACATTTGTCGTGGTCTCTAGTCAGACACTTTGTCAGAACATTTGTCGTGCTCTCTAGCCAGACACCTGGTTCAGAACATTTGTCGTGCTCTCTAGCCAGACACTTTGTCAGAACATTTGTCGTGGTCTCTAGCCAGACACTTTGTCAGAACATTTGTCGTGCTCTCTAGCCAGACACTTTGTCAGAACATTTGTCGTGCTCTCTAGCCAGACACCTGGTTCAGAACATTTGTCGTGGTCTCTAGCCAGACACCTGGTTCAGAACATTTGTCGTGGTCTCTAGCCAGACACCTGGTTCAGAAAATTTGTCGTGCTCTCTAGCCAGACACTTTGTCAGAACATTTGTCGTGCTCTCTAGCCAGACACCTGGTTCAGAACATTTGTCGTGCTCTCTAGCCAGACACCTGGTTCAGAACATTTGTCGTGGTCTCTAGCCAGACACCTGGTTCAGAACATTTGTCGTGGTCTCTAGCCAGACACTTTGTCAGAACATTTGTCGTGCTCTCTAGCCAGACACTAGTCAGAACATTTGTCGTGCTCTCTAGCCAGACACTAGTCAGAACATTTGTCGTGCTCTCTAGCCAGGCACCTGGTTCAGAACATTTGTCGTGGTCTCTAGCCAGACACCTGGTTCAGAACATTTGTCGTGCTCTCTAGCCAGACATTAGTCAGAACATTTGTCGTGGTCTCTAGCCAGACACCTGGTTCAGAACATTTGTTGTGGTCTCTAGCCAGACACCTGGTCAGAACATTTGTCGTGCTCTCTAGCCAGACACCTGGTTCAGAACATTTGTTGTGGTCTCTAGTCAGACACCTGGTTCAGAACATTTGTCGTGGTCTCTAGTCAGACACCTGGTTCAGAACATTTGTCGTGCTCTCTAGCCAGACACTTTGTCAGAACATTTGTCGTGCTCTCTAGCCAGACACCTGGTGAACATTTGTCGTGCTCTCGAGGACGCGTCAGTGAAACTGTTGAAACTCAGCTGTGCTGTCCAGCGCACGGTACACCGAAACTTGTGTGGTCTGTGTTGTCCAGTTCAGCGCACGGTACACTGAAACTTGTGTGGTTTGTGTTGTCCAGTTCAGCGCACGGTACACTGAAACTTGTGTGGTCTGTGTTGTCCAGTTCAGCGCACGGTACACCGAAACTTGTGTGGTCTGTGTTGTCCAGTTCAGCGCACGGTACACTGAAACTTGTGTGGTTTGTGTTGTCCAGTTCAGCGCACGGTACACTGAAACTTGTGTGGTTTGTGTTGTCCAGTTCAGCGCACGGCACACTGAAACTTGTGTGGACTGAACGGGTCGCGACCGAAACAGGAAAAGAAATGTAACGGTGAAATGACTGATGGAACATGATGATGATGATGATGAATTTTGTTTAGCGTTCCGTCACACATACTGGTGATTGTGGACATTTCGTTTGAGTGTCGACTTTTCCATTTGAGTGCTGTTATTCAGGAGAAGAGAGGGAGAGGGGGGGGACGAATGGTGAGTTAGGGGAAACTGAGTAGATGGAGGGTGGAATGGAATTTGAAATGAATATCAAAATACAATTACAGAAAATTACTTAATGAACTTCGTAAAAGAGAAGTCGCTGAACTAACAAGCGAAACAACTAGTAACGAATGCAAAAAGTAAAAAAAAAAAAAAATCATCAACGTTTGCAGTCATTTTCGTGCAGGTAAGGCTTCAACAACTTACAGTCAAAAAACAAATGCACTTGACTTTTCAGCCGAGAGAAGTTGTTGTGTGCATGCGATGCGAGAGAACGCGTGGACTTCCCTTTTTGACTCACTTGTGTAAACAAAGTGAGTCTATTTTTAACCCGGTGTTCGGTTGTCTGTTTGTTTGTGTGTGTGTCTGTGTGTGTGTGTCTGTGTGTCCGTGGTAAACTTTAACATTGACATTTTCTCTGCAAATACTTTGTCAGTTGACACCAAATTTGGCATAAAAATAGGAAAAATTCAGTTCTTTCCAGTCATCTTGTTTAAAACAATATTGCACCTTTGGGATGGGCACAAAAAAATAAAAAAGAAGCCTAATTATATGCAAACTGCATTTACTGTTATATTTATATTTTTTGTATTCTCTAAACTTGGCACTTTGACCTCTTATTCTGACACAACAACAAGAGGAGTCATTATTATCATTTTTTGTTCAAACAGGAACTTCTTTTGCTAGGCATGGAATTTTTATTTATTTTGCAAACGTTTTGGGAAAGGGAAATTACTCTGTAATTAATGCTAAGGGACTTAATTTATCACAAGTGAGTCTTGAAGGCCTTGCCTCTCTTGTTCTATTTACGTTATGACGTCCAGAGCAGGGAGGTTACTCCTCCAAACCCCAACTGTTGTTGTTTTTCAGTTATCTTTCTTCTCAGGTTCCCAATAGTTTGTTATCCTGTTGGTCGAATGAAAACGGGCGGATGAATGGGGAACAAATTTTGTGTGTTGCGTGTGTGTGCGTGCGTGCGTGCGTGCGTGCGTGTGTGTGTGTGTGTATGTGTGTGTGTGTGTGAAAATCACTGTGAAGTCCTTTTAGAACACTAAATCTGTGTGTGTGTGTGTGTGTGTGTGTGTGTGTGTGTGAACATCACCGTGAAGTCCTATTGGATCAACCGCAAAATGTGCCATGTGTGTGGACTTGGCTAGTCAATCAAATCGTGTTTGGAATTAATGATCCTTAGTTCAATCCGCGATGCAAAATTAATGTAATCCACGAAATAGGAACACACACGCATTTTGGGAAACACCAAGATTTCGTTTAATTCATTTAATTTTATTTTCGTTATTTTAATGTCAGATAACACCTAGAGATACCAAGTTGTTGATATTGAACAGGACCATTTTTCATGGAACAAGAAACGTGCTTTCCCACAAATATATCGAACAGTTTCACACTACACCGCTTCCATATTGCCGACAAGACAGCGGCTACATGATAGTGTGTGGAGTGGAGTCACATTGCCATTTTGGGACAAGACAGCGGCTGCATGATGCTTGGAGCGGAGTTGGAGCAGACCCTTGTGTCGTGAAACAGAACCAGAACTCTGCAACACACAACAGCAGAAACAGATGAGAGCTGGCTCTAAACAGCAACAGCAACAGCAGCAACAACAACAACAAAACAGCAACAGCAACAAATACAGCAGCAACAACAACAACAACAACAGCAGGAACGACAACAAAAACAGCAACAACAAAACAGCAGCAGCAACAACAACTGCAACAGCAGCAGCAACAGCAACAACAACAACAGGTCAACACTAATTATCTACAGCACCAATATTCCGTTGCTCCCACAATACAGGCATGCATACACACACCTCATTCTCTCTCTCTCTCTCTACACACACACACACACACACACACACACACACACACACACACACACACACACACACACACACACACACACACACACACACACACACACACACACACAGAGGCTACCATTGACTGGCCGCAAGAGGGGTGGGAAAAGATCTCTGATGCCAGGAACGTGGCGTCTAGCGTGTTGCTCAGTCTATTGTATTTGGAAAAGCCCACAGAGACTCTGTTTCGTTTTGAAGAAATTTGCACAATGTTGGTTTGGAAATTATGCCGATATTCATTTGATTTGCAAAGCATCGTGCTGTACCTTTCATGCTACACTTACGGCCGCTCCCCCTTTCTACCTTTATTTCTTTGAGGCGATCGATGGTGTGATGGTCTTGTACCTGTTCTTTCTGGTATTCTTTGACTTTTTCTGAGGATTTCCGATTTCCCTAGATGTAGGCCGCTCGTTGTTGTTGCGTTACCAGCAAGTCTGTCAGCTTGCTCATGTCCCTTGACACCTGCGTGTCCCGGGCTACTAGTATGACCATGTAAGTTTTTGAATCTGAAAGTTGCGCATTGCCTCATGGCACTCTGGGCTTCTCATTCCACTTTCAGTTTTCTGTATGAGGTTCATTGAGACCGTAAGAATCATGACATGTTGGTTTCCAGGCATATGGATAGATGATAACCACTGGAGAGCATATGTCACAGCTTCAACTTCCATCGTTAGGCTGGAGGTTGTGACTTTGTAGGCAGCACTCTCTTCCATAATTGTTTTGGGGTGGTTGGGAGGGTGGGAATGGGTGTATGTGTGTGTGCTTGTATAAGTGTGTGTGTGTGTGTGTGTGTGTGTGTGTGTGTGTGTGTGTGTGTGTGTGTGTGTGCCGTGGAAGCTGCGATACGAAGCCTAGGAATGAGTGTGTGGAGGAGGGGGGAGGTGTGCAGGGTAATTTAGGAGTGTGTGTGTGTGTGTCTGTGTGTGTGTGTGTGTGGCATCTGCTTGGCAGATGTGGTGTAGCGTATATGGATTTGTCCGAACGCAGTGACACCTCCTTGAGCTACTGATACTGATACTATCCACTGTACGCATGTACATATACGTAAGTTGTTTATTCGTGTTATCAGCACAGTGTCCAAACCCTCATTCACTTTTCATCCCGATCTAGAACCAGATTTAGAACATTTCATTTGTCAGCAATTCACACAAACTCATTTTATCGAATCAACCATGCTGCCAATGAGGTTGACTTCATCTATCATGGCTTGGAAATATATGACCAGGAATGACCAGACATAACTTGACAATGACTTCACCTGACCTGGTTTGTATGACCTGATGTGACCTGACATAATTTGACTTGACCTAGTTTGACGTCACTTGGACTGAACAGACCCAGTAAGCAAACAAAGAAAGCAGCCAGTAGTCAGTCAACTAACTGACTAACCAACCAGCCAATCAACTAATCAGTCAACTAACCAACCAGCCAATCAACTAATCAGTCAACTAACCAGCCAACTAACCAACCAGCCAATCAACCAATCAGTCAACTAACCAGCCAACTAACCAACCAGCCAATCAACCAATCAGTCAACTAACCAGCCAACTAACCAACCAGCCAATCAACCAATCAGTCAACTAACCAGCCAACTAACCAACCAGCCAATCAACTAATCAGTCAACTAACCAGCCAACTAACCAACCAACCAACTGTTCAGTCAACTAACTAACTAACTAACTAACTAACTAACCTACCATCCAATCAACCAATCAGTCAACTGATTAACATATAACTAACCAACCAACCAACCAAACAACCACAAATTCATATGATCATACTTTCACACACACACACACACACACACACACACACACACACACACACACACACACACACACACACACACACACACACACACACACACACACACGCACGCACACACACACACACACACACACACACACGCACGCACGCACGCACACACACACACACACACACACACACACACACACACACACACACACACACACACACACACACACACACCAGTGCCCATCACTGATGGGTGTTAGTGTGCGACCCGGACCTGTCCGTGGGAATCTTGAGGCTGTCCTCCGCGATGAACTGGGCCAGCTTCTGTGCATACTGGTGCTTGGTAGTGTCGTTGCAGCGGTCCTGGTTGTGGTACAGCTGCACTACAGCCATGGGTGCACTGGAACCCGCCCTCACCATCAGGCAGTCCGTCTGCACCTCAGCCGTCACGTGCTGAGACGACAACCAAAGCATGGATAACATGAAACAGGGACCCAGCTACAAACAACACAAAACAGTGACTCAGTTTCAAATAACACTAAACGGTGACTAGGATTCAATTAACACTAAACGGTGACTCGGCTCCGAATAGCAGAAAACGGTGACTCCTTTTCTATCAACACAAAACAGTGACCCAGTTTCAATAGCACAAAACAGTGACCCAACTACAAATAACATGAAACAGTGACATAGTTTCAATAACACAAAACAGTGACCCAACTACAAATAACATGAAACAGTGACACAGTTTCAATAACACAAAACAGTGACCCAACTACAAATAACATGAAACAGTGACCCAGTTTCAATAGCACAAAACAGTGACCCAACTACAAATAACATGAAACAGTGACATAGTTTCAATAGCACAAAACAGTGACCCAACTACAAATAACATGAAACAGTGGCACAGTTTCAATAACACAAAACAGTGACCCACATACAAATAACACAAAACAGTGACCCACATACAAATAACATGAAACAGTGACCCACATACAAATAACATGAAACAGTGACCCACATACAAATAACATGAAACAGTGACCAAACTACAAAAACTTGAAACAGCGACCCAGTTACAAAAAGCATGAAATAGTGACCCAACTAAAAATAACACAAAACAGTGACTCAGTTTCAATAAAAACAAAACAGTGACCCAGCTTCAGTAACGAAAAACAGTGACTCAGTTTCACTGACACAAAACAGTGACCCAGTTTCAATAGCACAAAACAGTGACCCAGCTTCAATAACACAAAACAGTGACCCAGTTTCAATAGCACAAAACAGTGACCCAACTACAAATAACATGAAACAGTGACACAGTTTCAATAACACAAAACAGTGACCCAACTACAAATAACATGAAACAGTGACACAGTTTCAATAACACAAAACAGTGACCCAACTACAAATAACATGAAACAGTGACCCAAATAACATGAAACAGTGACCCAGCTACAAATAGCACAAAACAGTGACCCAGTTTCAAATAACACGAAACAGTGACCCAACTACAAATAACACTAAACAGTGACCCAACTGCAAATAACACTAAACAGTGATCCAACTACAAATAACACTAAACAGTGATCCAACTACAAATAACACTAAACAGTGACCCAATTTCAGTAACACAAAACAGTGACTCAGTTTCAATAAACACAAAACAGTGACCCAACTACAAATAACGCTAAACAGTGACCCAACTTCAAATAACGCTAAACAGTGACCCAACTTCAAATAACGCTAAACAGTGACCCAACTTCAAATAACGCTAAACAGTGACCCAACTTCAAATAACGCTAAACAGTGACCCAACTTCAAATAACACTAAACGGTGACTCGGCTTCAAATAACAGAAAACGGTGACCAAGTTTCAACAACACAAAACAGTGAACCAGTTTCAATAAGAACAAAACAGTGACTCAGCTTCAGTAACATAAAACAGTGACCCAGTTTCAATAAACACAAAACAGTGATTCAGCTTCAAATAACAGAAGACGGTGACTCAGCTTCAGTAACATAACACAGTGACTCTGTTTCAATGATACAAAACAGTGACAGCTTCAGTAATATAAAACAGTGGCTCGGTTTCACTAAAATTAAGTCACCTGGATATAAGATCAACACTGTTAAACAAGGGGATATAAACACTGATCAATAAAGGGAGATTAACACTGTTCAATAAAGGGAGATAGCACCGTTCAATAAAGGGAGCTAAACACCGTTCAACAAAGGGTGATGAACACTGTCCAATAAAGGGAGATAACACTGTTCAACAAAGGGAGATAAACACTGTTCAGGGAAGAGAGATAAATACTGTTCAATAAAGGGAAATAAACACTGTTCAATAAAGGGAGATGAACACTGTTCAATGAAGGGAGATAAACACCGTTCAAAAAAAAGAGATAAACACTGTTCAACAAAGGGAGATAAACACTGTTCAACAAAGGGAGAAAAACACTGTTCAACAACGGGAGATGAACACTGTTCAGGGAAGAGAGATAAATACTGTTCAATAAAGGGAAATAAACACCGTTCAACAAAGGGAGATAAACTGTTCAGGGAAGAGAGATAAACACTGTTCAATAAAGGGATATAAGCACTGTTCAATAAAGGGAGATAAACACTGTTCAATAAAGGGAGATAAACACTGTTCAGGGAAGAGAGATAAATACTGCTCAACAAAGGGAAATAAACACCGTTCAACCAAGGGAGATAAACACTGTTGAAGCAAGGGACAAGGTGACAAACGTAGGCAGGAAAACAGCACCACAACAGAACCAGTGCAGTGTGGAAGCATCAAGGACTGCTGCAGCCAAACACAACGACAGAGGAGCCTTCCGCAAAACAAACACACAAACAAATAAACAGAAAGACAAATAAAGTCAAGAACGCAGATTATGCAAAAACCAAGTGTATCATGTACTGGCTATATTGTTTTACACTTGAACATTGTATTGAGGCCCCCGATCTTTCTGTATGTGTGGTAGTGGATGTGTGCGTGTGTGTGTGTGTGTGTGTGTGTGTGTGTGTGTGTGTGTGCGTGCGTGCGTGCGTGCGTGCGTGCGTGCGTGTGTGTGTGTGTGTGTGTGTGTGTGTGTGTGCAGTAGGTGTGACAGGTGGATGTGCATTGTTAATGCTTATTTGAAATGTGAAATCTGTGCACAGAAAATAAATGTCTCTCCAACGTGTGTGCACTCTCTCTCCGAGCCTCATAATTCATTTGCCTTGATAGAAAGAGAGTAGGAGGCACAGACGGACAGACAGGCAAGCAGACAGGCAGACAGACATACTTATGTTCATACAGACAGACAGGCAGGCACTCAGACAAACGGACAGACAGGCAGACAGACACACTTATGTTCATAAAAAAGACAGACAGGCACTCAGACAAACGGACAGACAGGCAGACGGACATACTTATGTTCATACAGACAGACAGGCAGGCACTCAGACAAACGGACAGGCAGGCAAACAGACACACTTATGTTCATAAAAAAAGACAGGCAGGCACTCAGACAAACGGACAGACAGGCAGACAGACATACTTATGTTCATACAGACAGACAGGCAGGCACTCAGACAAACGGACAGACAGGCAGACAGACATACTTATGTTCATACAGACAGACAGGCAGTCACTCAGACAAACGGACAGACAGGCAGACAGACACACTTATGTTCATAAAAAGACAGGCAGGCACTCAGACAAACGGACAGACAGGCAGACGGACATACTTATGTTCATACAGACAGACAGGCAGGCAGTCAGACAAACGGACAGACAGGCAGACAGACATACTTAAGTTCATACAGATAGACAGGCAGGCAGTCAGACAAACGGACAGACAGGCAGTCAGACATACTTATGTTCATGCAGACAGACAGGCAGGCAGTCAGACAAACGGACAGACAGGCAGACAGACATACTTATGTTCATACAGACAGAAAGGCAGACAGACATACTTATGTTTATACAGACAGACAGGCAGGCAGTCAGACAAACGGACAGACAGACAGGCAGTCAGACAGACAGAAAGACAGTCAGACAGAGAGACGGACAGACAGACAGATGAGACAAGCAGGCAGACAGGCAGGCAGACAGGCAGGCAGTCAGGGAAACGGACAGACAGACAGGCAGACAGGAAGTCAGATAGACAGACAGACGGACAAACAGGCAGTCAGACAGACAGACAGACAGACAACAGGCGGTCAGACAGACGGACAAACAGGCAGTCAGACAGACGGACAAACAGGCAGGCAGACAGACAGACGGACAGCAGAGAGACCTGCACTTGAGTGGAGAACTCCTTGGCCAGTATGTCTGAGAACTGGTTGAGGAACTCCCTGGGCAGCGACCCGCCCGGCACGTTGGTCCTCACGATGGCCGCCACCTTCACCGTCATGCTGAAGCCGTTGACTGGGGCTCGTTTCCGCTCCTGCTGGACATAGACAATGCTGGATAATGTGGTGTGGCTGACAGAGCAATGTGGTGTGGCTGACGGAGCAATGTGGTGTGGCTGACGGAGATCAATGTGGTGTGGCTGACATGAAACAATGTGGTGTGGCTGACAGAGATCAATGTGGTGACTGACAGAGATCAATGCTGTGGCAGAGATCAATGTGGTGGCTGACAGAGATCAATGTTGTGTAGCTGTCAGATCAATGTGGTGTGGCTGACAGAGCAATGTGGTGTGGCTGACAGAGATCAATGTTGTGACTGACAGAGATCAATGTGGTGTAGCTGTCAGAGATCAATGTGGTGTGGCTGACAGAGATCAATGTTGTGACTGACAGAGATCAATGTTGTGGCTGACAGAGATCAATGTGGTGTGGCTGACAGAGATCAATGTTGTGACTGACAGAGATCAATGTGGTGTGGCTGACAGAGATCAATGTTGTGACTGACAGAGATCAATGTTGTGGCTGACAGAGATCAATGTGGTGTGGCTGACAGAGATCAATGTTGTGACTGACAGAGATCAATGTTGTGGCTGACAGAGATCAATGTTGTGTAGCTGTCAGATCAATGTGGTGTAGCTGACAGAGCAATGTGGTGTGGCTGACAGAGATCAATGTTGTGACTGACAGAGATCAATGTGGTGTAGCTGTCAGAGATCAATGTGGTGTGGCTGACAGAGATCAATGTTGTGGCTGACAGAGATCAATGTGGTGTAGCTGTCAGATCAATGTGGTGTGGATGACAGAGATCAATGTGGTGTGGCTGTCAGATCAATGTGGTGTAGCTGTCAGATCAATGTGGTGTGGCTGACAGAGATCAATGTGGTGTGGCTGACAGAGATCAATGTGGTGACTGACAGAGATCAATGTTGTGGCTGACAGAGATCAATGTGGTGTGGCTGTCAGAGATCAATGTGGTGTAGCTGTCAGAGATCAATGTGGTGTGGCTGACAGAGATCAATGTGGTGACTGACAGAGATCAATGTTGTGGCTGACAGAGATCAATGTGGTGTAGCTGTCAGAGATCAATGTGGTGTGGCTGACAGAGATCAATGTTGTGACTGACAGAGCAATGTGGTGACTGACAGAGATCAATGCTGTGGCAGAGATCAATGTGGTGTGGCTGTCAGATCAATGTGGTGGCTGACAGAGATCAATGTGGTGTGGCTGTCAGATCAATGTGGTGTGGATGACAGAGATCAATGTGGTGTAGCTGTCAGATCAATGTGGTGTGGATGAGAGATCAATGTGGTGTGGCTGTCAGATCAATGTGGTGGCTGACAGAGATCAATGTGGTGTGGCTGTCAGATCAATGTGGTGTGGATGTCAGATCAATGTGGTGTAGCTGTCAGATCAATGTGGTGTGGATGACAGATCAATGTGGTGTAGCTGTCAGATCAATGTGGTGTGGATGACAGATCAATGTGGTGTAGCTGACAGATCAATGTGGTGTAGCTGTCAGATCAATGTGGTGTAGCTGTCAGATCAATGTGGTGTGGCTGTCAGATCAATGTGGTGTGGATGAGAGATCAATGTGGTGTGGCTGACAGATCAATGTGGTGGCTGACAGAGATCAATGTTGGTAGCTGTCAGATCAATGTAGTGTGGCTGACAGGTGGTGTGGCTGACAGATATTAAAGGCTGACAGAAATCAATGTGGTGTGGAGAGAGAGAGAGAGAGAGAGAGAGAGAGAGAGACACACACACACACACACACACACAAACACACACACACACACGATGGTATGGTCAAAACTATAGCAAAAGAAATGAAGAAGAGGTGAAAACTAAGTGCTCCTTTGTATGCGAACAGATGTTCACATCAAGCCATGTCAGTAGTGTAACATCAAGCCATGTCAGTAGTGTAACATCAAGCCATGTCAATAGTGTAACATCAAGCCATGTCAGTAGTGTAACATCAAGCCATGTCAATAGTGTAACATCAAGCCATGTCAGTAGTGTAACATCAAGCCATGTCAGTAGTGTAAGATCAAGCCATGTCAATAGTGTAACATCACGCCATGTCAGTAGTGTAACATAAAACCGTGTCAATAGTATAACATCAAGCCATACCAGTAGCGTAACATCAAGCCACAAGAGTGTAACACCAAGCCATGTCAGTAGAGTAACAGAAACATCACGATATCCCCCATTGGACAGGTTCAACAGTCACCCATCGATGGAAATAACATAACAAACCCCTCTCTGTCTGTACCTTTCTGTCTGTCACTCACTCATTTCATTTGCCTGAAGAAGAGCCTGTGGCTCGATACGTCGCCTCGACTTTTACCAAGATTCTTTTTATCTACCTCTTAATGTGTTGTAGTGCCCCCCCATTCCCCCACTCATTTATATCACCTGACCATGGAAGTGCCACGCAAGGCCATTGTCCAAACAGTAGCAGTGGGCACCAACAGTCACAGAAAACAGGGCTCAAAGACATGATGGACACACGTCCCCCACACAGTGAGCACAAGATGTGACACGGTTTCGTTCCACGTCATGTTCACTCACCTGTGTCTCCGGTTAGACGGCCGTGGATCTTTCTCCAGACCACTGAGGAAGCGTGACGGCTCTCCTCACTGCAGGCAAAGAGCAGAAACAACAAGGAAAGAGCAGAAACAACACTTGACGGCTCTCCTCACTGCAGGCAAAGAGCAGAAACAACAAGGAAAGAGCAGAAACAACACTTGACGGCTCTCCTCACTGCAGAAAAAGACCAGAAACAACAAGAAAAGAGCAGAAACAACACTTGACGGCTCTCCTCACTGCAGAAAAAGACCAGAAACAACAAGAAAAGAGCAGAAACAACACTTGACGGCTCTCCTCACTGCAGAAAAAGACCAGAAACAACGAGCAGAAACAACACGGAAAGACCAGTCCCACAGGTACTCGCTTCGATCCCCGCTGTGAATTGATCACACGGCATGTACCCCGTACCCGTACCCCGATCAGTTCAGCGTCGCCAGGTCAACACTATCTGTCGAATCAATAACAACGCCACCACCCCGTGTACAACCCCCAACACCCCGCGCCGCTGCTACTGCGGAACTGACACGTCTCCTCTCTGGCTGGCGGCGGCTTCCAGCCCTCTGGTCTCCGTTCTGGACTCCGCCACCACCTTCCACCCCCTTCCTACCCCTCCACCCCCCGCCCCCTCAGTTTACGTTACCTCCACTGCCGTCCCATCCACCCCCCCCCCCCTCCTCCCACCTCCACCCTTCCACCGTGGACAAACAGCATACTTCGTCCACCTACCCTGTTGTTAAAGCCTCAGCGATGCCACCTTCTCAACCCCCCCCCCCCCCACCTCCCTTCCCGCTGCCGCCCCTCCCTTCCCCCTCCCCCCTTCCCTGTCCCCCTTCTAAGAGGAGTGTAGGTCTATATCCCCTTTTGTGTTTTTATAAGTGCGGCCTCAGTGCCCGCGGCAGTTCGTGTTGGGGAATAATATTCCGTGCTGGGTTTGTCGTCCTCAGACACTCATACCTCAATGGTTTGTCAGAGGTACTGTACTCAAAACTGAGTGTCTGCTGGCAGTGTACACGTACTTGTGCGAGAGCGCGCGCGTCACGGGTGGTGCACACAAGACGTACTGTACGCATACATGAACAAAGCTGTGTGTACTTTGATACATGGACGTAATTATACTGTTTCGTGCACCGCTTCTCCTTTCTTTTAAGTTGAAATCCAGAGCTCAGAAGACTATTTTATTCCACGTTCAATCCACCTTTTAAAATCTTGAGAACTTGTGGGTTTGTATGTGTGCATATGTGTGTGTGTGTGTGTGTGTGTGTGTGTGTGTGTGTGTGTGTGTCTGTCTGTCTGTCTGTCTGTGTGTTCACTGAGGCTTAAAAAACGTGACAACTGGTTATTATGAATGTACAATATGTAGGATGAGTTTCAGTTTCAGTTTCAGTAGCTCAAGGAGGCGTCACTGCGTTCGGACAAAACCATATACGCTACACCACATCTGCCAAACAGATGCCTGACCAGCAGCGTAACCCAACGCGCTTAGAATTGTAGGATGAGTAATGTGCAATATGCAGGGTGAATACTCAATGGAATATGCCTGATGTTAACGTTGATATTCTAAATATATTTCTGTTAATAATTACGATGTAATGATTAAAATTAATTGCAATGTTTTTAAAGCGAATGTGTGAAATGCTTTTATTTGAGAACATATGTTTATTACTCCTGTTTAATCAAGTAATCCGTGTGTGTGTGGTGGGTGTGGGGTGGATGGCTGCGGGTGTATGCTGATTATCTGGTTGTGGTTTTCCGCACCCGATGCAATTTATCTCTATTCTTATCTTATCTATCTATTATAATCAATGCGCAATATAGTAGGTTACGCTCATAATTATATTCAAAATAATGTTTCTTAATTCTTTCTGTTTTTACACTGATTAAGAATACTAGTTATTACCTGGATGAATGTATGAAACGGTGTATGTGATATTTTTACACTTGTGTCTTCGTTATGTTCGTAAAAGCTGTTGTTGACTTTTACAGTTATGGTCCCCATGTTGTTTACTTGTCTATGTTGTGATAATGCACCTGACCAAATTTCTCTAGTTGGAGATAATAAAGTTATTCTTATCTTATCTTATCTTGTCTTATATCATCTTCTTACTCTCCCTGAATCTGTATGTCTGTCTGACTTGTTTCATATTTTCTCTCTCTGTCACTGTCTGTCTTCACTCTGTATGTCTGCCCACCGCCCCCCTCTCTCTCTCTCTCCACTCTGTCTCTGACTCTGTGTCTCTATGTACTGATGGTTCTGCATTATGTTTGGAAGCTAGACCCGTTTACAGTTGGAACTCAGTGATTTGATATCAAGTTTTACATATGTGTTGCATTATGCTGTTTGATTTGTATCATGTTCACATCATTGGCCGTTATATGGATATTCATGGTCTTGAATCTTAAATCTGTCTCTGTCTCTGTTTCTCTGTCTCTCTCTCTCTCTCTCTCTCTCTCTCTCTCTCTCTGTGTGTGTGTGTGTGTGTGTGTGTGTGTGTGTGTACCTCCTTTTCCTGCCACTCTCCCCGTGTCTTTATGATCTCTACGTGACACCCCACCCCACCCCAAACACCACCACCCCTCTCCCCCTGTCTATATTACTGATCTCTACGTTTCACCTCCCCCACCACCCCGCCCCTTCTGTCTGTCTCACCCCCCCCCCCTTCCCTTTTTACCCTCTCCCCTTTCCATCCATAACCACCACAAAAAAACGTCCACCACTCTGGCAGCAAGACACTTAATTCCCACCCGGGGTAGACTGCCAGTCAAGTGCGCAGTGTATCAAGGAGACACTTAGTTCCCACCCGGGGTATACACTGTCGGTCAAGTGCGCAGTGTATTAAGAAGACACTTAGTTCCCACCCGGGGTATACACTGTCAGTCAAGTGCGCAGTGTATTAAGGAGACACTTAGTTCCCACCCGGGGTATACACTGTCAGTCAAGTGCGCAGTGTATTAAGGAGACACTCAGTTCCCACCCGGGGTATATACACTGCCAGTCAAGTGCGCAGTGTATTAAGGACACACTCAGTTCCCACCCGGGGTATATACACTGCCAGTCAAGTGCGCAGTGTATTAAGGAGACACTTAGGTCACACCCGGGGTATACACTGCCAGTCAAGTGCGCAGTGCATTACAGAGGCACGTAGTTCCCGCCCGGGGTACACTGCCAGTGAAGTGCGCAGTGTATTAAGGAGACACTCAGTTCCCACCCGGGGTATACACTGTCAGTCAAGTGCAGAGTGTATTAAGGAGACACTTAGTTTCCACCCGGGGTAGACTG